>NW_028143666.1:0-56888 GCF_977018435.1 Lepisma saccharinum
TTCTATAGGGGCTATCCACGAGTAAACAAAAACATATCGAACGGCACAATCGATTGTCGAACTGTAGCACAACAACTTCCGGTTCACGGCGGCCGGGTAATTCAAGCGCGTACTTGTGGCATTTCTTCTCGTTTTGTATACCGGATGAAATGGATCATATAAAAGCACTTGACGACGAGGAGAGTAAGAGATATCAGGGCAAAGTAGAGGCTTTTGCATATCAATTAGATGAACAACTAGGAAGTAATACGGCATTATTCCAAGATTAGATCCATTTGCTGATCGTCGTTTCATTGACGATATTTGTAGCCTACATATTAAATAGAAAGTAATTTTTCCTACAGAGCGAGAGCGCTTAAATGCATACATTTATGTTTTAAGTGAAAAAGTGCGAGATGTACGGACATATAAAAAACGGAAAAAGGAGCTCCTTTTCTTCTTTCTTCAGTCAGGACGTGTCAGAGGGATGCGATAATGCACACTTGCTGGTTTCGTTCTCGTTTGAACGCAGAAATACAAAACGCTCATTGTTATTTTAAGTCAATTTTCTGCTATTTGTGTTAAACATGACGATGAAGATGAATAATAAACTGGAAAAATTAATGATGGGACAAACACAATGACACACCATTGCCTCACCATGGTGTTCAAACCTAGGACCTCTTCTCCATCAATGTTGATTTGATTGATTGAGTTGGTGTTTTAAGTCCACTTTGTGCACAGTGAGGCTAATCGGGACTGAACCTACAGTTTAAATTGGGATTCGAACCACAATATGCCTCCACCGGGAATCGAACCCGGAACCCCTTGATTACAAGGCGACGATGCTACCACTGCGCCATCGGGGAGGCACTCTATCTATCAATGTTGAAAAGATTTCCATTGCAAAAGACGAAAATTAATAATAGTACCCGCACTTAATTTTCTGGCTACACAAAAAAATATTTCCTCTGGTTACACACACAAAAAAAAACTGGTTATACAAAAATTTAATACAGTTAGTGTGTACTTCAAGAACTTAACGTGTAGGCCTAACCTATCTGGCCATGACCGAGCATCTTTTGAAAGGATAAGTAATATTTTTGCTCATATCACTAAAACAGAGAGAAAATCGAGATTTGAATGATTTCTCTTCTACTTTTAATGAAGTGCAAGTGGTGCGGGACGCAAAATTTTTGGTTGGGAAGGAAACAGGACGGGGTATTTTTATAGTCCTGACGTTCAAAACGGGAAAAATAATGTTATTTCCCGACTAAATTGGGAGATTATAGGAGCAGAAAATATTCAACATTACCCGATACTAAAAAAAAAATAATTATACACACAATTTCACCCTCGGGTGATGATATATTTTGCATTTCTGGAATAAAAACTGCTAATTTCAATAAATTTCGGACATTTAGTACAAAAAAATGCAGGGAATAAACTACTTCTAAACTATCATTTTTTCCGAAGTCTGGATCGGAATGTGTTTTTTTTTTTTCGTTCCGTTGTCATTACTGCGCAGTCTACTCCTGCTAATGGTCTTCCAATTTTAACGCCTGACAGCTTCAATGCAATAATTTGGCGCCTAGATCTCGAGGAAATGGATGAAGATAGATCCATGAAAGATTATTTAGCTCTGATCGTAGTTTACATCCTCATTGTACACACTCATTCGTTCCTTTCATACATGACACAATCTCAGCTCCCTTTAGCGGCATGTTGTGAGCCTACGAACCGGAAGTTGTTGTGCTACAAGTATGGCGTCCGCGCGAAGGCACTTCCTTCCGGTGGATAGCCCCTATATCCAGTGGGTGGGAGTTGATTATTCCTGGTTAAAGCCCCTATCACACGGAACTGGATTTCTAGTTAGAATGCCCTAGTTGGCGATGAACTGACTTTCTGGGTAGTAATCATGGTCGCCTGGCTGACTGCTTGACTGGTTTTGAGGAATAGGACATGTTCTAATTGCTACTAACTTCTTCGACTAGATTCTGTGGAACAGCCAATCAGAGCAAAGTTTGGCCATGTAAATATATTCTGTGAGTTTGTAAAGTAGCCTTTTTTCACAGAGTAAGTAATTTTATATCCAGAGCAATCCCGCTTATGGCCGTCACCCTTCACCACGCTTGACTGAGCACCGGTAGTTTTCTGAGCACTCTTGGTAGTTCTGATACTCCTCGTTAGGGAGAGCGCACAGCGCCTTACCTTCAGTTTCTCTCCAGGAGGTCCGCAAGTCCCCACCAGGAGATGGCGTTGAAAAATTTTAAGGGTTTTCTTCGAATTAACGCGAGCTAAGATCACAGCAGATGGCTAATGTAAAGAAAATTAAAATAAAATAACCAAAAATACAAGACAAATGGGGACTCGAGTTTAACTAGAATGTAGGGTGTCTAACTTATTTTATGGTTTAACAAGGTTGCATCGTATGGTGCAGTGGTTGCATCGTAACCTTGTAATCAAGGGGTCCCGGGTTCGATACCCGGTGATATTCTCTATGCCATTGATAAACATCAAGTCACTATTTTAGTACTTCTGGATCTCAGTAAGGCTTTTGACACTGTGCAGCATGATTTATTATTAGCCAAACTTAAATATTACAAGTTTTCTCCTTCAACATTAAACTGGTTTGAAAGATATCTATTTAACAGACGTCAAAGGGTCGTATTACATAATTCACCATCTCACGTGTCTCAATCTATAACGCTGAAAGCAGGCGTGCCGCAAGGATCGATATTAGGCCCCCTCCTCTTTACCCTTTACACTGCAGATTTGCAGCAAGTCATAAGATTTTTCACTCCACATTTTTACGCAGACGATACCCAGTTATATTTCCCAGATCATTACGCTTCGTTGGAACATAATCTTCAGTCACTAAATTCTGACTTGAACATCGTCAGTAACTGGTGTGTATCTAACGGTCTTAAAATAATAGGCACATACTGAAGGTATCATGTCACTCACTATAAGGAATTGTATTATTATTACTATTGTCTTTTGTATTTCTATTTACACACATTTTTTTTTGTTTGCAACTAATTCCTATGTATTTTTTTCTCTTTCTTCATTTTTTAATTTATTATTATTATTATTTTTACGTTTAACTTACTGCTCCATAAGTTATATCATCTCATATGTATTCTCATATTGACAAGGGTTAGGTGGCAGAGCAGCCCTTGGCTGAACCTCGCTCGCTGAATAAAGAAAATTTATTATTATTATTATTATTATTATTATTATTATTATTATAGTGGTTCGGATCCCACTTTAAACTCTAGGTCCAGTCCCGATTAGCCTTACTCTGCATAAAGTAGACTTATAACAGCAAATAAATCAATCAACCATCCTTTATCTCGGCTCTTATTTGAATATGAAAGGGAAAGGGACTTTCTTGGCGTCGGCTTTCTGTAAAAAGTTCATAAAAGGCTTTCCCATCCTATTGATTGGCAATTTGCCAAAGCCTGCTTATTATTGAATACGTCGTCTTGACATGTCACTGGGAAATCACTCTAGCACCTCCTACATAATAAAATAATAGTAATCAACACCGAGTCGGGAATTTATTTTCGGTATTCTTAACTCACACACCACAGTACACATTTCTAGTCTGTGCCCTGGACTATATTTGGCAGACAAACGAGGCTCTGGAATCTGAACCTGTGGCCGTATAATCCTTGTAGGGCTGTGTGTGTGTGTGTAGTCCTTGTGTGTTCTGATAGCCCCTTTACAGACTCAGGTTTTAACCCAAGTAAGAATATTTTAGTCGTTCGACATTACAATTATGTCTATAGTGATGAAGGAATTGGGAGCATAAAAGTCGAAACATTAATTTGCCTCAAACATCGCTCTGAAGCTCGCAAGTTGAACGCTCATTCACCCCACATTCCACCGGATGCAGAGCCGAGCAACAAGAATTTTCCACTCGGCTCTGCACAGTCAGCAAGGCAACGGCCCTCGCCAGCGGTGAGTGCACCTCCACTGTAAATTTCCATCTGCATCCAGTGATACCCCAGGTGCACAGTGGAGGTGCAAAGTCCACCAACCTATGACTCAAATCCAATGTATAAAACCGCTGGAGACAGTAAATCGATCTCTCACTTCGCTCCAATATCACCACCAAACTGATCGACGAGAAGAGGACGACGGCCTGCTGAGAGATCGCGACACTACGAGGCGGCAACAAGCGAGGAGTCCATAGCAGTCCGGATTAAGCCAACCGAAGAATCTGCAAGAATAAAACAAGTCGCCGAATTGCCTGCCGTCTCTTGTCGTCATCTTCGATCTCTCCGGCGGACACCTGTCACCGTCGCCGACGCCAGAAGCCGAGGGCCAGACCAACAGCAAGGGGTGAGTAGCGTTCAACAACACAGGCTCCCAACAATCCTTCATCAGCCTCCTTAAGAGTGGGCTGGAGGTTGGCATGAAAGTAGTTTCCTGGCCCGATGCGATACAGAGACACCTAGCGACATATCACAGGACTAGGAATTCTTTTCGGCTGTCCTAAGCCTGAGGCCAGAGAACCTTCCTTCCTTCACCACCCCCTCCCCTCCGCGTGACTCCCGCAGGGAGGTTTCCAGGAAAAGGACACCCACCTGTTTCTTTTAATTCTGGTTTCGGAGGCTAAAATTTCTCCACTGGCAAAGCAATTCGCATTTCTCTGCTTGCTGGCTGATTCTTGCATGGAGCGAGACGAGTGGCAGGCTCCAGAGACAGAACATTCATGACTAAAGTTTTGATTGAATAAATTTGGTTGATTACAGTGGCTACTATAATTATGTTGAATTTTCTTGTTGAGGTTGGAATTTTATCAATTGAGAGTAAAGAAGGCGGTAGAGAATATCAGTTGAAAGAAAGTATTTTCCTTTGAAGGGGGTGTTTTTTATACAAAATCAATATAATAATAATAATAATAATAAGGCAAGAATTAGTAACAATTATTATTTCAACTATTAACGAATCGAGTCCCTATTAGAGATGGGCAGGAGCGAAACTACCTGGAATTTAAAAAGGGGAAACGTGGACATGCGTAATAACATATGGAAAAACTGAAAAGGAGAAAGACGGACAAAACAATGTAACAAAATGTACAGTAGTAACAAAGATGTCAGGAAACAATAGTATAATATTGAACATACACTTTGATGAAGTAGTTTTCTTTGTTATGATCTGAATTAAGTCCCTTTGCACAGTTCTCATCGTTGGAGTTCACAGCAGCTTTAATCGGCCAAGATTGATTGATTTTGTTTATTTTACTTCGCCTTTCTGCCACTCTTGGCTAATGATGATATTATGTAATCGATGAAGAGACGCTCACGAAGGACACGTATGCCCAGACCGGATTCGAACCCGGGACCACTGGCGTCGTAGCGAAATGAGATAAATACTCCGCCACGGGGCCGGCTAATCGGCCAAGGGTGGGGACAAACTCTCAGTGATGATGGGAATCCCCTGTGGAAACATATGACCAGTTCCTGCATCACATTAGTTGCTCTCTCCTATTGTGATTTTTCCCAATGTTAATTGATTGCTTGCCAAGTGAAGTTTAGTCCAACTAATTATAGTATGATCTTCAAGATCAGCACTATACGTGTTACAAAGTACTCTTAAAAAAATCCCAGTGAATTGGCCAAAATAAACGAACACGAACAATTTTCGCTTTCAATTGTTCGTTGACTAAGTAATAAATCCTCTCCTCTGATTTTTTTATTAGCGTTCCTTTTCTGCAACGTTTGGCTAATGGCGACGATGAGGATGAGTAATGATATGATGACATTGATGAAGGGACACATACAAAGAAAACCCATGCTCAGGCCAGGATTCGAACCCGCAACCTCTGGTGTCGCGACGGGTTGTGCTAACCACTCCGCCACAGATTATGGCAAATTTATTTCGTGATAAAGAAATATTTCTGAATGAATTTACTTTATCAGGGTACAAAATTTCTACGCTTTTCAGTATTCACTTCACAACAAAAGTAAGCATTTCACTTGAAAAATCTGCATTCCTCTTCTATAGTCCTTTTCTTACTCCCACGAAGTTTGGGCAGCGATATGGTTCTCTGAAACTTTTACAGAAACTGGCTTTTCTTCCAGGTAAATCCTTAAAAATCAAGAAACAGACTCATAGGCGACAGAAAGTATGCACGCTGCCCTCCCCCAGCTGGCAAGATATTTTCGTACTTCAGAAGTAACCTGTCAATCAGCTTGCTTAGTTGACACAACACCTACTCTATAAGGGAATGTATACCTGTGTAGGGAAAATTGGTCAATGTGTTGAAGTTTGGATGAGTCTGGTCTTGTATCACGAGAAAAGAGAAAACGGGATAACTACAAATGTATAGATAATTTCAAGCATGAAGTGTTAAGTGGGGCCAAGGCGGGCCGCATTAACGAATGCTGGGGCTCACATGCGGCCCGCGAGTTTGACTGGCCGAAATATCAGGAGAAAAGTTGTCACGCTCATCCACGAGACTCGAACCTGCGCGCGTCCCACCGTTGACTCACAAAGTACTACATGTGAGGTAAAACTATCGAAATGTAAAAAGAAGAAGCGTCACCACCCTCCCCGCCTTTTCTACATTTTATTCAAATCGAACACGAGGCACGTATCTAGATATATATTTCGGAGCGGCGTCCTAACGTAATGTCTCAAAATAATAATATTAATAGTGTTAAATTAAAATAAGTATAATTATATTAAATTAATTAATATATTTTTATAAGATGAATAGGTAAGAAGGCGGTATAACAACAGTGATACAGTATAACATCACGTATTCATTATCTAGCTTACGTGTAGTTAAGGTCGGCAAAATTTAAAAAAAATAGAAACTGCCCTGGCAAGGAAATTAATGTCAAATAGATAAAGAATATAATATTTATTGAGTATGAAAAAATGATGTTAGAATCAGTTGACGAAAGTAAAATTCCTGGTAATATTTTGCATGTTATTATAAGTAGTAATAATTCTTGCATAAATCTTCTTTGGTACTGTCATTCAAAGTCGTATTACTTTCCAATATTTTTGCGGAAATAAACAATTTGCGATTAAACAACCACCTTATTTTCATTACTTAATTGAAGTTTTATGATCTCATTATTTAATTTTTTTGTACTTGGTAAGTCTTTCGGGGGGACGTTGGGACACCTGGACCCCCCTAAATACGTCCTTCGCGGTAAGATCGAGATAAAGTTACTGTGTCACTGGTTCCAATTCATGGTAAATATGCTCTGCTTCTCTACAATCAAACATACACAAACTCATGGCCTTCCTGCTTTCTTGGTTTCTTGCCTGGGAAGAGGCAATAAATCAAGCTGTGACAGCTACGGGACCTTCTGACGAGGGGACGGAACCCAGCTGTGCAGAGGATTCAAACACCCGCGCGTACTAGCCCTCACCGTCAGCCTGGGGCAATTTTGCAACAGAGGCATCTAGTGGCCAAGTGTCGAACTATGATGAATGAAATTCGGCTGAAGCGGCCGTATCTTTCGCCGTCGATAATACATGACATTTTTAAACAATCATTTTGGGCTGTGCAAGTGATTTTTAAAAGAAAAGCCCTCCCTAGCTTAGTCATAAAAGGATTGAGCATTACGTTAGTATGCATCATAATGGCCATTTTCGTTGGTGCTACCCACAAATCCTATAACCATTCTGTGCTTATTTACGTATTTCCTTATGGGAAATTGAAAAACAATAATGGAATTTGTGCACATTTATCGGACTGAAATTGCATAAATGTGTCATGTACTCAAAGTTTCATAAAGTAAGTTCACATCTACTGCGTGTTTTCCGGCAAATTTTTGTCCTAAAACGTTATATTCAACAAAATGCAAAAAAGCCCATGTTAAATTTAAGCACTTTCCACGGCGACCTTCGCCAAACTCCACCTCCCTAGAGGTGGTTAGCCAAGTCAAACTTAAGACCTATTGTATTTATCTGAGCTACGTCCCGGCGTGACTCGATTCCGTACCTTACCCGACGTCACGCTACAATAGATATGGTAAGCCGCTGGATCCCGAATAATGTGACGGTTGCAAGATAGCTAATTGTTGGCGCACCCAAAATTTCAACTCGTTTGTCCATTCATTCACAGCTCATCGACATTAAAAAAAAATTAAGAGTGTTTTCTTAATTCAGAGCTCGTGTCAAAGAGTTTCCAGTTCGAATTTTTTCAATGTTGGTACACATCTCTTGATTTTTAATCCGTATAAACAACGCTGTATGAATACTGGTTTCACACAAAATTTCAGGATACCGGAGAGAACATTGTTGAGCCCTTACATACACCTCCTATTGCATTGAGGGGGCATCCTCTACACCCAGTGGCGTACCCAAGGAGGGGGGGTTATATACTCCCTTTAGCCAAATATTCCTAAAGAAAAGATCGTCAAATGGAAAAGATGGCAAAATGAGAGCTGACTACCAGAAAGAGTGTACGTAACACCTCCCTTTTGAAAATCCTGGGCACGCCACTGATGTGATGATTAGGCTGAGACGAAAGAAGTAAGTCACAAATTAATGAGATATCGAATATATGGTGATAATATAATAAATGTAACTAATCGTCAGACATAACTTAAAAGTTGCAATGGAGATTGTAAATTAGGGAACCAGATTGGTGGCCAAGCTATTCAGTGGTTGACTTTCGATCTCCTCACCAATGTTCCCGGGTTTGAGTCTCGATCTGGGAATTATTTTTCTTTGGTTCATCTATTTTGAACTCATCTCCAATCATCCCCACCATTACAATTAGCCAAAATGAGCAGAAATTGACACTAAATGGCAAACTTGTAAATGCAGTACGTGAAGATGGATAAAAGATATTGTGCGCCCCAGGCTTTCACATACATTGTTTTGGGAGGGTTAAATGGGTTTATACAAAAAAGGATTTCCTGCTTCCTTTGAGTTGTGAGAAATTCCCCTCCCCTCTCCGGACTGACTAGACTCCCAAGATACAAAACAATCTGCCCTGTCCTTGTAGACCGAAGTCCCTTGACCAGCTTGCCACCCTCGGGGTAAAATAGCTGTCGGCGGATATTGGGGATGGAAGACTTGCAGAGAAAGCTTGGCGGTGCCTGTGTGTGTCCGACTGCGGGCCATCCATTTGCAAGCAAACATGTGCTCTTTTCTGCCGCTCAAGGTTGTTGGCCCTCGCACAGAGCATGAAAACGGTTCATTGCTGCCCCAACCAGATGTGAAAGTGGATGGGGGTGGGGTCAGGTTCCAAAAGAATTTCGTTCGTCATCTGGCTGCCCTAAGCTTTGCATTGGAGAAACATTAAGAAATTCTAATTAAAATTTGAAATACAGTGCAATTAATGTTAGATACTAATGTTAATAATAAATTATTAATTGAAAGTCACTTACCATTCGTATGTTGAGTTGTGAACCTTTTCTCTTCGTTTATGCCTACAAAACTAACCGTAATTGCAGTGGCGGCTCGTGGTGATCCAAAGTGGAGGGACGATAGCTCACAAATTTGCTCTATTGATTTGCTTTATTTTACTTCGCCTCTTGTGCCACATTTGGCTAATTTGCGAAGATGGGGATGAGTGATATGATGAAATTGATGAATGGACACTCACAAAATCCATGCCCAGGCCGGGATTCGAACACGGGATTCCTGGCGTCGTAGCGCGATGTGCTACCCACTCTTTTTTTTTTTAATTTTTTTTAAATAAAGGAAATACCCCCCACCATTCACTCATTTTCTCACTTTTACACTTTTCAATTCTTACATTTTTCTTTCTTTCTTATCAACTGGTCGAACACAAATACCCATGCCTTACCCGGGACTCGAACCCAGAACCCCTGGCGTTGTAGCGCTCTCTGCTAACCACTCCGCCACGGGGGCCGGCACAAATTTGCTCTACTAGTAATGCGAGTTTAAATGATGAATTTCGTATAACAGCCAACGTGATAAGAAATTGATACGTTCGTGTTTACCGAATATCATGTTTTACACGTTTTAAATTAATAATTATTTAACAGTAATGCGAAGAAGATGGAAGAAGAAATAGAATTCTAAGAGATTTAGTCGTTTAACAGAAGAAGGGATATTAATTTTTACACAACTTGATAAGCACAATGACGAATATTTACGTGAATTGATCGTGAAAATTTGTAGTAAAAAGTTACACAGATGTCTCCTGTCCAACATGACTAATTGATATGTGAAATAGGGCACCGAAATAAATATCTCACTGGAAAGGTGATATCTGCTTTACCAGAAGCTCTAAAGTAAAAACTTCAAACTTACCAGAAATCTTCAGACATGCTTGTAACTGAAATTCATCCTTCTGTCCTTCAACGCGAAATTTGCGAGTGAACTCACGACCTCCCTTCTCTGACACTTGTTCTAGATTCAAATTCGGACTAGATTTTTTGTTTATTTTTTCATCCAGACTCTGACTTCTGGTAGAAAAACTTCGCACCAACAATTTCTCCACACTGTTCATCGCGACAAATGCACAACTACCGAAAAAGCTTCACTTCACTTTTCCATGGAAAACGAAGAGTCGTTTTATTGCTTCGGGGTTGCCAGACAATTTTGCCAAATTTTAAGAAATTTGTAGTTTACAGGTTCCTGTAGCGACTCTTGGTGAGTTTAAATGACGAGTTTTTAATTTATTTAACATCCGCCTTGAAAAGAAATTGGAGAACTTTGTCACATTATCAGGATTTTTTTCAAAGGTGCTAATCAAAACATGTATTTAAATCTACATGATGTACTCCACATCATTGTAATCCAAATGTACTTTTCACTAAATTCAGAAAAAATACAACGCATATAGCTACACGATAATTTTGCGTGTAACAAGAATCTATAGCCGACTTCCGTGGCTAGCATAACGGATTACAAAGCCAGGGCTCCTCGGTTCGAATCCCAGCATGGGTATTTGTGTTCTTTGTGAGTGCCCCTCCATCAATTTCATTATACCATCATCACTCATCCTCATCGTCGTGATTACCGAAAAGTAGCAAAAAGCGACGATAAATAAAAAAAATCATGAAAGAGTCTGTACTTTTTCAGTTAGCGACATTTTCTTTCCTCATTGGAAATTGCGTTATTTATTGCTCTATTCTTGTCATAAATGAATAAGATTATGGAATACAGAATATTTTTTTTCAACGGTTGGTAATTTTCTTTCTTACGTTAACTTCATTGCTTCTGGCAACTCTTCATTGTTTACCGTTCTCCGAAGAGAGAGGCAGTTTTGCCTAGGGGGTGGGTTTCGGACGACAAACCCTCCGTCCTCCCAGCCAGAGATCCCGCGCGTGTTATTCCCTCAGTTTCCTCGCCATTAACCCCTCGCGACCGCGACTGAGAATGCTCTACGTCTCGTAAATTGGGAGGACGGCGCCCCGCCAGATTTCTCTCGAAGTTCCGTATTCCCCCGCACGGTGGCGTGCAAACTTTGCAATTGTCGCGGAAGAATGAATACAGAACCGACTAACCAACGATCTATAAGCAATGGAATATTTGCAATTCAGACAATGTAAAAGCTAACATATAAATGTTAATGTAATGTTTGTTCACTTGCGGTTGCACACGGCAGTGCGGCGTCCGTATCGTCCTTATGAGCGGCCGCCCCTGCGTAATTGTGTTCTATTTTGTTCGTCGGGCTATAAATTCCTCAGCTAGCAAATGTTGTTGGTGATGTATTCCATTAGCTCTATTCCTGAATGCTCTCTCTTCTTGGTTCTTGACATTTTCATCATGATTTTCCCGAAGTTGAAACACACGTGATACTTACTTTGAATTTGATTTTCAATATAAAATTTAGGTTGTGTTAGCTCAGCGCTAAGGCTATTTTACATGTCACATGTTATACGCGGTCCAGCTCCAACATTCTGACTTCGGTTAAAAGATGAAGCTGTAAACGGGCACTCAGCTCCCATAGCGACAAAACACAGGACTACACAAATAATTATATTGGCCATAATTCCAGACGCCAGAGCCTCGTTAGCCTGCAAAATGTCGTCCAGGGTGTACTAAGTGAAAGTGAGGTTGACAATTGGAGTACTACGTGGAAGTTCATCCCTTACAAACCACGTGATACGTAATTTAAATGTAAAACATTGCTATAGCATATATGAACAAGAAAGGAAATTCATGATTGAATATCGCATAGTTTCGTTCAAGAGGAACAGGGACCTGCAGAAGATAATCTGCATGTTAAAATAGCTCTGAAATAGCTCCTCGAAAATACGGGCCAATCTGGCACTGGGGAAAAGCTTGTTACTTTCCCCAATTAAGTACAAACTCTGATTTGTGTAGTCTTCTATCCCAGATAGCAAGGTAGACTTACCTCAAATCCACATTAAGTTTGCAATGCAAGTAACGGGAACTTGCAGGAAAATTTCAGAGCAAGTCTGTAAATTTGCAGCAAATTGAAAGCAAAGGTACTAATTACCAACATTTGAAATTGCAGTAAGTTCTAACTGTAACCTACAGCTAACTTGCACGATAAGTCTCAAGGCTTGCTGCAAGTTAACATGAAACTTGTAAGGCAGGTGTTAAAGTCTCAAAGGCTTGCTACAAGTTAACCTGAAACTTGCAAAGTAGGTGTTAAAGATCTGAGGCTTGCTGGAAGTTAACCTGAAACTTGCAAGGCAGGCGTTGAAACTTGCAGCAAGTTGACCACAATCTTGCTGGGCAACTAACACCAGCAGGTGGTGGGTCCGAATAAGATAAAGAAGTAGTAGGAAAAAATGGTGTATCAGAGAAAATTAAACCAATAGTTACACATAATTATTAGAAAATGTGGTTTCTAATGAGTGTGTGTAACTATTGATATAATTTTCTCTACTACACCATTTTTTCCTACTAGCCCTTCATCTAATTCAGACCCACTACATGCAGTAGGGTAACTATTCCCACCACAGAGCCAAGTAGTCACATTTTTAACCAATATTTCCAAATCTAAGCACGAATGATATGTAAAATTGACACTAACTACTAATTGATAAAATGAGTAACATGAAGAAAAATGCAAAAAAAACTAAAAGAAATTGTCTAAAACTAAATTCAATGCCATTAAATGTACATGAAGCATATACGAACTATTTTGTAATTCTTATGCACACATCAAACTAATTAGTCTCCAATAAAAATACATAAATTTGCTGCAGAAAATAAAATAGCTAAACACATGGAAAATACTTGAACTATTTTTTTTAAAAAAGAAACAAAAGATATGGACTAATTAGTCGGAGAAGTATGAATAAATCTCTCATCAAAGGGAAAGGGAATTTCTAGTTAAATATATTCATTTTGAGTTTACACCCAAATCCAGCAATGCGCTTCCCCCAAAATTATATTGGACAAGACTTTACTACATTTGCAGCCTGCGGTTGTAAACAGATTATTGTAATTTGATCAAAGTGAAAGTGGATGTAGTGTTATAGATGTGGCATTCGTTCATTTTATAATAAAATTGCAGTTAATAAATTTCACCTGTAGCTTGTAAGTAGGCATAAAAGAAAAATACCACATGTGTAGTTTCAACTCATTATTTATATTTCTCATGTTTTTACAGATCATGTATTCATTCAGTCTTGTAAGGGGTCCTTAGTCAGGCTCTTCCATCACTTCCTGTTGTGTCTATGTGGGCTTCCAGCTTCATTTCTCTGAAATAAAAAGTGGTGGAAAAAATAAGATTCGCGACATCAATTCAAGTTCCATTACTCCAAAACTATTTTCTTTAACAAAAACACACACAAAAATACATTTCTGGGTACGGCTGAATTTACAGTGTACTCCAGAGGTGTGACATTATCAATACTTCAACATTGCAAGAATTCCTAATTTTTTTGATTACATGTGACAGTTTTCAATGCATTATAAAATGTGACATATTCTTTGTTCTTTTAAGCTGATTTTACACACACACACACACACATAGAGCAAATGATACTAAACCTTCAATTTAAAGTTATATCTCAACTACCATGCATCCTCTCAAGGAATCCAACATTGAACCTTTTTTTACTAGGCGGTGTTAATTTTTTTACTAATTGGTGTTAATCTTTTTTTTTTTTTTACTTCACATTTCTGCCAATTTTGGCTAATCATGAAGATGAGAATGTTGATGATATGATAAAATTGGTTAAGAGACACTCACAACGAACATCCATGTCCCGCCTGAGATTAGAACCCAGGTTCTCTGGCTTCATAGAGTGATAATATTATCATTGAAACAATATACTTGGATACTAGAGACCCCAATACATACACATACAAGCATGAGCGTATAATTGTTACTTCTGTTTGTAAACTACAACATATTTTTGTCAAAAATTGTTTTCTATCAGAATAATTTCTTTGGTAGCTAGAATCCACGAATTAAAATAAAAGTAACATTTCTGAGCACCACAGTTGGAATAAAGCATGTTAATGAAGACCCTTACCTACCATCTCGCACAGTGCTCTGAATTTCTCTTTTAGCTTATTTCTCACCCCCCTCCAACTATAAATGAACACTTGCCTTTGTCTGTCGAAATCTTATTGAATTATATTTTGGGTGAACTGTCTGACAGACATACCATAGTAGTTTTTTTTTTTTTTTTAACGTTCTCCTTCTAATGGCTCGTTACTAATTTTTAATTTCAGCAAAATATTACATATAACTTTGAACTCCTGCTTTTCTGAGAAGATAAAATATAGACATTTTAAGAATTTGGAATTTCCCCCTCCCCTTCCCCAACACAACTGTTACAATTGTTGGCCCATTTTCTTCCTCATTGCATAAATTAACTTATATTTCTTTAACTATAAAATAATAAATGAAAGCTGCTTTAAAATAGTCTTCTGTAACCATGTAAAGTAATGTAAAACACGTCAGGTAATTTACAGATCAAAATCAAAACAGCAGTCTGACAGACCCCTCCATACTAGTTGTGTGATTATTGACATCCATAGTACTTGTGGGTTAATAATAAATATTTTTTTTAAAAAAAAAACTAAACATAATTTTTATCAAAATCAAATATAAAATGGTATTTTGGTGTTAAAATCTAAAATTGCTTTTAAAACCCTAAGGTTCTCTACCTTCATTGGTGTCTTGTAGAATTTTGTGCAGAACATTTACATGGAGATGAATGATGAAATTGATGAATGGACATTCACAAATATCCATGCCCAGGCTAGGATTCGAACCCGAGACTCCTCTATATGTATGAAAAGATAACAGTTTCTCTGCATAACTTCTATCAGTTCCTGCCAAGATAAGAACTCAGACAATACTTAACAATTTGAATTACACTAATTAGTGTCCAGTGCTCGGAAGGCCAGTGCCTGCCAAGCCAATTTTTAAATTTAACATTTCACGTTTGTCAAAAACAATGTATTCAACATTCTGTATTTACTGAATATAAAACCAGAAAAGAAATGTAAATCTACTTACTCACTATTTTGGTGCTTTTTGGCCTGGTTTCTCCACACGTTCTCATTCCTTGCAATACTACTGCTAGTATCCTGCATGCACCTGGAACAATAACATTTTGTGTTTCTTGAAAAAAATACTCAATACTTTACGAACAAAATTAAACCTAAATTATTTAGGGACACTTCAGTACACTTCAGCCCTGACACAACAGTACTTAAAAGTTACTTGGTATGAAAAAGAAGAAGAAAGAAAACATTGCACATAAATTATCATATTCAATTTTTTTAGCAGTTACAACAGGTCAATGCCCTAAAATGTCTCTATAACAAGGTTACTTTGCACAGTCATGGACACTTGTGGGTTGTAACGATTCCATTGAGAGTTAATGGAATTGTTATAACCCAGAAGTGTCCGTGACTGTATATACAATATACCATAAATAGGTTAGGATGAATAAAATTTTATTTCAATGATACTCAAAAATATGTCATTTTCCTGGCCATTGACAGAGAGCCCCACGAACCATTGATGGATAGCCCCAAAAACCATTCACGATAGCCCCACGGACCATTCGTTTCCGGCTAGGTTAGGTTAGGTAAGCGCAGTTAAAAAAAGAAAAAGAATTCTCGTAAAAAAAAAAGGCACGTTTGGAAACACTGGCGAGACGCTTGCGCAATCTGCAGGTACATAATGGAAACAACAGCATAATGTCGCTTTACAGAAAATGCAAGTTCTTTACATAAAAAGTGATTATTTCTTGTTCTACAGCATTCTATGGTGAACTTTTCAGTTTCCGTGAAAGAAAATACCTCGAAGAACTTCGACAATGCTACAGAAACTGATTTCAGTACGTAGTTTCTCCTGTATATTTGAAGAAATCCGTTCGGGCAATATCGCATATTACAAATTGCAGTGAAAAACACAAAAAATCTGACTTTACAGACCAGCTTTGCAAAAAACTGACAAAGATCAAAAACATTTTTGGTACTACTTTACTATACCGGAGACACCTATCAATGATTTATTTCACAATTTTTTACATTGCTAACGTACTATTCTGCATTGTGGAACATTTACTTAGGTGAAATAATGAATTTGTAACGAAAATAATGTCTATTTCTTACATTAACAAGTACTTACTGTTGTTCCTTATTTCCCACAAACCATCCACGGGTAGCCCCAAAAACCATTGACGTTAGCCCAAAAATTCATGATAGCCCCATGAACCATCACGGGGATGAGGTATGGCTACTAGGTTAGGTTAGGCCTGTTAGGTTAGGTTCCATTAGCACTCCTTTGGTTCAATTAAGCATATACGGACAACATCGGTTTTTCTCGATGAAAGAAAATACACGGAATTCTTTTAATTTTAACCTTTCACGTCCTGCATTCCACTTGTTTCTTCAAGATTCAGTGTCGAATTACAAATTCCACGCCATCTTCCAAACCTGGCAACAACTTCAGGATGCATCCTCGACATGTCATCTTGTAGCAGCAGCAATAGCACGTATTGTGCTCTCGTGCAGAAAGCAAATGGCGGCAGCAGCAATAGCGTGTCGGAAATAGATTTTATTCGCATTAAAATGGATCAAAACTACATTCCCGAACATCAACAACGCTACAGAAAATGATTTGCGTAAGTACTTCCTCCTGTAAATTTGAAGAAATCCGTCTCCGGTATAATAAAGTGTTACCACATTTTTTTTACTGTCAATATTAACCATTTTCCATTTGCATGGTTACAATAAAGTGCATGACATGGAATCAGTTTGAGTTAATTTTGAAAATATGGTTTTCACAGTAAATCTGGATAATTCTTGTGATCATGAAGGCTACTGTCATTGCAAATGGTTGCACAGATATTAGAAAGCCAAAATATTTCATGTATCACCAGAAATATAAGGTTAAAGCAAAGGACAAAAACTATTATACTCACAGGAAAAAGGTTGACTAATTTCATTTCCAGTGGAAAGCTATCTGTCACCTGCAAAAGAATCAAGAATTAGTTAGTCCAGATTAAATATAATGAGGTACAGTTACTCTTATATTACCAAACAGTGACAGAAAAAACTTGGTTGTGACTATTATCTTGTAATCAAAGAGTCTAGACTTAGAATCCCGATGGAGGTGATGCAGTGAGATTCACATCAAACAATTATTTTTGAAGCTCAATATTTGTCCGTTCCTCATTTCAATAGTGGCATTAAATCTATCAAGATAAAAATTAGGCCTCTGTACACAACTTTTATGTTAAGACAAAATATACACAAAACAGACATGTCACTAAATTTATGTTGTGTAAAGCATAAAAATGGACCTATTAAAATAATAAGAGACGTAATTTTTGAGAGTGGACATTTGGTCACCAGCTCCTTCTATAACATTTGAATTTATTTCTCGCATAAAATTTGATTGGTTTAAAAAAAAAATATGAAGTTTCTGGTGCATGGAAATAATGGAGTTTGGGGGTTAAAATGAATTCTGAAATAGTTAAGTTTTTCTCACAACGAACTTGTAAAGTAATTTGGTAACGGTACCAAATGTTTAACGATGTTCCCAAATTTTATAGAAGTATTAAGAAGTGCCTTAAAATACTGGACACATTTGTGGCTCATTTCCATGTGAGGCTCAAACGGGGTTCGTGCTTGAGACCAGATGTCACATGACCATGCATTGGAAGCATTTAGTGATGTCATTTTAATTCTAAAAGCCATAAACCTGACTCACCTAGCCTAGATGGTTTGTGAATGTTAGAGCCCTAAACTTAACATGCCTAACTTAGCAACGAAAGCATCATATCTCTGTCCCCAACGCATGTGAAGTAAATGCTAGTGGTAGCCCGTATCCAAGCTTACATTAAGTGAATATCTGTTCACAAACAATCACATAGGAGTATACGGAAGCAAAAAAAATTGGGTAAATGTCTGTTATATCGGAGAGACATTAAAATCAGATATTTTGTGTTTCGGATGGTTCGTACTTACCAATTGTGTATTGCGTACCATAGTTGAAGGTGCCATTATGCTTTTTACATGAAAATAACTATGATTTTCACAATACGAGTAATTCTTTTGGTTCCTTTCTTCCGTTGCAGAACATACAATATGGCTCACACAGCTGTGGATCATTGCACGTTGGGCTTGTGTTTTGTTGATTTGGAGTGGGTATGCAGTGTTTCCACCTTCTTAACTTTTGTGTTCATTATGTTATCACAAACCATTGACGGATAGCCACAAAAATTATTCACGATAGCCCCACGAACCATTGACGGATAGCCCCAAAGACCATTCATGATAGCCCCACAAACCGTTGACGGCTAGCCCCAAGAACCATTGATGGATAGCCCCAAAAACCGTTCACGATAGCCCCACGAACTATTGACGGATAGCCCCACAAACTATTTCCAGCAAGGTTAGGTTAGGTTGGGTAAGCATTGTTACAAAAAATTCTCGTAAAAAAAAGGCACATTTGGAAACACTGGCGAGACTGCATGACTTCCATCTGCAGGTACATAATGGAAACAATGGCATAATGTTGTTGCTTTGCACAAAATGCAAGTTTATTATATCAAAAGTGCTTATTTCTTGTTGTGCAGCATTCTACGGTGAGAAAATACCTCCAAGAACGGTAAGAGTCTAGTTTACGTCCTTTTCCTAAGAAATACATGTCATATATCGTTGGAAAGGTTATTTTATAAGGAATTCAACAAAGTAAATCACAAGGCGAGGAAAAATTTCCTGGAGGAGAAAATCGAGAAAAACCAATGTTGTCCGGATATGCGTGATTGAACGTACTGAGGACATTTTTCGATGATGAAGAACATATTTAGGGGTGAAATGAGTGCTAATGGAACCTAACCTAACAGGCCTAACCTAACCTCGTAGGCATACCTCGTACCCGTGAATGGTTAGTGACAGAAAGTGTAAAAAGAAAAACTTACTTACTCTACGGATGCCGGAGCGCCGGCTGTCTGCTAGCACGGTTTTGTAAATGGGCAAGAAGGAGTGCGCAAAGAAAGATGTAAACGGGTAAGAAGGAGTGGACAAGAAGGACGTAAACTAGACTCTAGCCCCAAGAACTTTCAAAATGCTACAGAAACTCATTTCCGTAAGTGGTTTCTTCTGTAAAAATGAAGAAGTGTGTTTGGAACCTAACTAACAGGCCTAACCTAACCTTGTAGGCATTCCTCGTCTCAAATAATGAAAGAAACTATGCGTAAACAATATGGACACGAACGAATGGAGAAATGAGCCGAGAAATGCATTGCTTTTAGTAGCAGCAAAAAAAACATTTTTTCGCACAAAAATATAATACTAATCGGAAAAATAACACCGGAAAATGGAAGCAAAATGTACGTACTTTCAGGGAATATAAATTTTGTTCGTCTAAGTAGAGGAACATGTTCTGCAGTAAGACCCAATTCTTACCATCATTAATCTCGAATGAAATCACTTTATATATCATGAACACCGTTGAAATTTAAAAAGTCTCAGATTTTAACTGCATGATCTAAGCCATGCGTACAAATCCAGCTGATTTTTTTTATTTTCTTTTTAAGAGCAATCTAATCTAACTAACTAACTAACTCTCTAGCCTTCTTAAACCCGAAGGTTCATGGCTGCAGCAACACAGGCCTTCCATCTGTCCCTATCTTGAGCAAGATCTATATACTCTTTTCCATCCCTACCAATTTCCCTTAGGTCCATCTCGATGTTGTCCCTCCATCTTCGTCTTGGCCTTCCTACTGGTCTCTTACCATCAGGTTTCCCAACAAGAATCCTGTAAACTCCTCTTTCCTCTCCCATTCGTGCCACATGGCCTGCCCACCTAAGTCTTCTTGATTTAATTATTCTAATAATATCTGGACATGAATACAAATTATGTAGTTCTAAATTATGTAACCTTCTCCACTCACCTGTCTCCTCATCCCTTTTAGGTCCATATATTTTCCTAAGGATCCTATTTTCAAATACTCTCAATTTATGTTCCTCTTTCAATGTAAGGGACCAAGTTTCACACCCATATAATACTACAAGCAAAATTACTGTTTTGTATATTTTAACTTTTAATTTCTTAGATATTAAACGAGAAGACAAAAGTTTATGAAGAGAGAAGTAACATGCATTTCCTGAATTAAGCCTACTTTTTATTTCCTCTTTAATATAATTTTCATTTGTTAATATTACTCCTAAGTATTTGAATTTGGAAACTGTTTCAAACGAGTTGTTATCAATAATTAGATTTTGATTATTACCTAACACTTGGTTTCGGCCTGTAAGCATATATTTAGTTTTCTCTTTGTTAACTTCTAAACCTATCTCTTTAGGAGTTTTGAAAAATATTTTAGCATTATTCTTAATTGTATTCACATCATCCCCCAGTAAGTCTACATCATCTGCATATGCTAACAACTGAGTCACAGTTATCTATCTAATCTAACTACTTGACTTAACAAAAAAAGCCATAAAATAACCTCGCCCGCTAAATAAATGCAATATTATTTTTTATTATCATTTCTGTCGTTTTCCCAGACAATGCTAAGAGTATTGTGAAAATATATACGGTATTGTTTCGTATCTCACATAGGTGTGCGTTTTTACTGAATTGTTTTAAACCAGTTTTAATTATTACTTATGAATTGTATAATTATTTACTTACCTTAGTGGTCACAAAATTCTTCTCTTTCTCGTTTAATCGGCTTGATAAACCACACGAAAGATTTTTGTTTGGAGTACTTGTGATTATGTCGCCATCACAAAACAAAAGAAACCGTGTGCGTACTTTTGCATTCATTTTTCATTAATGAGCAATTCTACATGACAAATACATTCTTGTTTCAGTAATGACCAATTTTACATGACAAATAAATCTTGAGCATATTTTTGAGTTAGTGTTTTAAGTCCACTTTATGCACAGTAAGGCTAATCGGGACTGGACCTACAGTTTAAGGTGGGATCCGAGCCACTTGTGCCTCCACCGGGTATCGAACCCGGGACTCCTTGATTACAAGGCGACGACGCTACCACTGCGCCATCGGGGAGGCCCTCTCTTTAACATATTAATTTCATCATGGGTTAACCTATATTCTTTTAACGAGAATCTGAATAGTATATATAAAAATAGTACTCCAATCATCTGTGTCGTCGTGCAGGAATCAAAACGCCAAAGCCAATAAGAGGGGTTAAGTGGGCCGCGGCCCCCAACTTTCAATGAAAAAATCATAAAAATGGGGAGTTTTTTCACATATTCGATAATGTAATGCACCCAGGAACATGAAATGACTTTCATTCGGTTTAAAAAGGACCATTCTTTGAAAATAAGGCTAAAGTTTACCTCTCCTTCCCAAAATAGCGGGGAAAGAGGGGCAAACTCCCCATTTGTATGAATTTTTATTGGAAGTTGTGGCCCACGGCCCACCCAACCCCTCTTATTGGCACTGGCGTTTTGATTCCTGCACGGTTGCATGCCCTGATGTTTTAGCTGGAAAACAAAAGTTACCCGAAGTAGATTGGTCAAATAATCTACGAGTTATAACATTTTTTCGGTTTCGCCGAGGCCTTTTGGCGCGAATTTTAAATTCGTACACTTATTTGACAAAAATGTTATAACTCGTAGACTATTCGACCAATCTACTTCGGGTAACTTTTGCTTTGTAGCTAGAACAACAGGGCATTCAACCGTGGAGAAATCAAAACGCCAAAGCCAATAAGAGGGGTTGAGTGGGCCGCGGCCCCCAACTTTCAATGAAAAAATCATAGAAATGGGAACTCTTAACACATATTCTATAATGTAATTCACCCAGGAACATGAAATGACTTTCTTTCGGTTGAGAAAGGACGATTCTTTGAAAATAATGCTAAAGTTTGCGTCCCCTTCCAAAAATAGCGGGGAAGAGGGGGCAAGCTCCCTTATTTTTATGATTTTTTCATTGAAAGTTGGGGCCGCGGCCCACCCAACCCCTCTTATTGCCTTTTATGTTTTGATTCCTGCTCCAGTGACCCATCGGCCAACTACGCCTATATTTTCTATGGGTTACATGTGACCCATTGGCCGAGTAAATGTTAAATAACAATAAATGGGTAACGGGGTAAACGAGCAACCCTGGGAGAGGGAGTAAAGGCGGTCGGAGCGTGGTGCTGATCACAAAACCCTCAAAACGAGGGGGCGAGATCGAGAATCTGTGTTCGGGATTCCGAACAGTCGAAGAAATTCCAAATTATCATATATAACAGTGACCAAATCTTGCGTAGTTTCTGCACTTAAAAGGTCTGGAATTTCTTTAAATGGCCAATTTTTATTGCAGATGTGCAAAATCAATCACTTTGGGGGGAAGTTCAATTCTAGATTTTCACAGTGTTGGGAAATTTCGAAAAATTTACGACCTAGTCGGGGAAATGGAGATTTTCTCAATACCGGAAATCAGAATTATATAAAAAAAATCCCTTCCCAATGCCATTACAGGAGTGAACATGATTCTAATAACAGCTGAAAACAGTCTCCCAAGATTTTGTAGGACATGGTAGCAAATTGCTGAAACTTTACAGCCTGTAAATCACAGAAAACAAAATTATTTTGATTAAATATCGCTTCAATTTAACCATTCGAATTCCATGAAATTTTTCCAGATATCTCAAAGGGGTAAGTTGCCCCCCTTCTGTCGGCCCCCTTGCTGAGAGATACCTCTGCGTTGAGCCAAGAAGCATCAATGATAGCTAAAATGTAAAAATGTTGCACCCTTCGGAGTACGCAATACGTTCTAATGACGACTTGAACTCCAGGCTTGCTGCAAGTGTGATACGAAAGTATCAGGCAAATTGTCACTTATACACCTGCTGCAAACTTATATTCACTTAAAATGCAAACTCATGGTTCCTGCACACTTACAGTGAACTTGCATTCAGCTTGAAGTGCCAAACAAGTCTCGCAAGACAAATGCAAATCAAGTGCAAACTTGCACTTAACTTACGTGCTATCTGGGATGTTACTTATCAGGGAGCCCATAATATTTTGATCCAAAAAACAGGACATCTCAAGGAAGTCATTTACCCCTCGTGAATAATCGGTAATCATAAATTATTAATATTGTTATTATATGTTAAAGAATGGATAACATAAATGATGCTTTATATTTAGGGCCCGGGACTTTATGTTTTAACATATTTTGTATTTGGCATCACATCGAATACTGGGGTTAGGTCTTTCCATATCTGATGAATACTCTGAATTAGACAAACTTGATACGCCATATTTTGACATATGTGACCAATTTGGCGTTTTTACAACACATTTCTCCAATTTCCCTGTAAAAGGACATATTTCGTAATTGTCTTGCATATAATCTGTTATTTTATAATTTATTATTCGTATAGCGCATCTGATAGTTAATATTATTAGTATTTGAAGAGATCTTTAGTATTGCAGAATTTAGACACGCCGAAACATCAAATTCTGCCTAAAAAAGTTGTGATTGTGAATGGATTGTATAGATTTACCAGAGATGTAGCGAGCTGCCAATCATGATTTAGTTTCCACGACAATGTAAATCTGAGATAATAGAGATTGAAACTTAGGATACATGCAGTGAACCTCATAATATATTCAGTATTTTCCCACTATATTCTTTGTAAAGGGATTCTGCCTTAATTTAAAACCTCACCCCCATTTCACCCTAGTAGATCTTCCCTGGAAGATGCTGACATACCATATGGTGAGAAATTTGAAAGTACTGTTGTGCAAATTTGTGGCTTGTTATTAGACGAAAATAATAGTGAACACTCAGCAAGAAAACTCATGCCTAAGTCAGGATTCCCTTCCCGTCACTCTTTTGATGGCCTTTTTATTTCCAAACCCCTCAGCAAGTTATTTAAAGCGTCTTGATGATCGAATGTGATCTTGGATATTCGAAGAAATTCCAACTTTAAGAAATACGTAGATTTCTTCAAGAATCACTAACTTGGGCCTCTCGTCCATTAAGAATCACACCGAAATTTGTTTGGAAAAACATTTCTAAAAATTGAAATTACACCCATTGATATCCATATTATACATATCTTTATCTGTGGTAGAACTACATTGTACGTTGGGGGTGGTAGATTGTTATTTATTACAGTTTTTTCTTTGCGTTTTAGCCTTAAACCTCACATAGGAAGATAAACCCCAATTGCTATTTGTTTCCTTCTACTTTTTTAAAAAAATATTACTACTTCCATAAAGAGGACAATTACACATGTTCGCTTTCGAAATGCATTTATTTTGTTGTAATAAAACATATAATCTTCAGCCAGATATTTTCACTAATTACATACCAGTACGAGAGTTACAATTGTGTTCATTGCTGACATATAGTCAATGTATTTATCTTCTATAGCGGAAGTGTCTTTCTAGTGAAAATATGCTTCTTCTTTGGATGTCACCTCCTCCTTTCTTCATAAATGCTACTGTATGGGACGGTTGGATCCTCCCCATTTTCTAGCCAAAATACCTTAATTCCAGTCGCTGAAGAAGGCAAGGAAGATACTTCATCTTAGCAGAGAATAATGAATCAATAACAACAGGCTCCTGTTTAAGAGTGGTATTGTTTAATTGATGCGTACTTTATTTAGTGGTTGCAAACTATGAGCTCGCAATTTGCAGCAACACAGTCTCATTTTCTGCGTCTTATAAGAATGTGCATTATTGATATGTAAGCTCGAAATGAAATGGTTACACATGTGAGAGAGCTCGCTGGTTTGGTTCTAACTTATCGTCGTCGAAATAGAAGACGAAAGATCTCAAGATAAATCAGATCATCTTATGAGAAAAGTAAGTTTTGTATACATCACTAATTAATTATTTCTCCACATCTTTATTCTTCTGTTTATGTAAGTGTTTGGGGAGATGTGGTGATTTGGTATTTAGCGTCGCATTTTTTCAGCTTTTGGCAAATTTGCGAAGATGAGGATGAGTCATTATGTGATGAAATTAACTTAGAGACTCTCAGAAGGAGTACATATACCAGGTAGGGATTCAAACCCGGGACCTTTGACGTTAACCACTTCCCCTGCCACGGAGGTAGGCAGGGAGCGCTGTGACTAAGTAGAGATGGACAAGTAAAATTTGGGGCTAGGGTCTGCTCTTACCTATTCCTCTTTTCATAAGAAAAAAGAAGACAGGAAGAAAACTTAAGTTATAAATTTAGTAGGAGCTAATTTAGGCACGTGTTTAGAAATTAATTTAGGGGGGTCAAAACCAAGTTTCTCAGAAATAATAATAATAATAATAATATAAACACTTAAATTAATTATATTATACTAATATTCAATTAAAATAATATCAATAAATATTAAAACACATTACTAGGTAAAACAATATAAGAATACGTATAATAAAAGCATGAATTCATTATCTAGTGTACAGTTAAGATCACTGAAACTTGTATGAAATCAACTGCCCTGGCAAGGAAATCAGTGCCAAATATATCAAGAATTGAATATTTATTAAATGTCAAGAAAAAATGTTAGATCCAGTTCAGGAAAATTAAAGTTTGAGATTAATGTCTTTGGTAGTGTCACTCAAGGTTAGATGGAATAAATAACTATCGATTATACAGCAAATGCTAAACAACTATACATTTTCATTCTTTAATGTAGTACTTTTAAAGTCTATCGGGGAGGAGGGGGTAAAGATCCTTTGGCCTCACCCCTACATACGTTCTTTACAGTGAGGTAGGATAGTTTAGTCTCAAGCTTCTCCCAATAAAATCATTTTGTTTTTGTTATGCAACAATGGAGTCATTGTACGTTAGCTTTTACTTAGATACACACACACATCAATTTAACGTTAAATAAAGCAATTATAGAAAAACTCAATATTTACTGCCTTCAAATTAGTTGAAATAAAAAATCCTCGATTACACAACAAATGTCAAACAACGCATATTTTCATTATTTAATATATGTGCTTGGTAAGTCTTTCGGGGAGTGTCCTCAATACATCCTTGGGAGTTATGTGTTTTAAGAATGGGGAAACTGATGTATGCTGCTTCATAATACCTGGGTGTACACGACATTGTAATTAATATTAGTGCCTGTTCTTTCACTCCAGCTTCTGTTTCCTACTATGTATGCACTACGAAATGCACCGCCAAAATACTTTTCGGTTATCATCGTTTTCGTGTATTTAACGTGGAGAACTGTAAACATCGTAAGGGGAATTAATTATACATCGTTTCCTAAATTTTTTTGTGTTTGGGTGGAAGGAATTTTCGGCACTTTTACGTCTGTTTGTTACCTTACAAAAAAGTTACAAAAGTTGGAACCAATATGTAACGTAATTGCTGTTAATTTATTTTCTATTCCCTTACGTTTTGATTACATTGACAGATTCCTGTTCTTACTTCACCGGCCACTTTCCAGCCACACACAGTTTAGAGATACTGAAGATTAGGTCCTTCACGCATCAACGGGCAGGAAGCATTTTAAAAGCTACCCCCTTCCCTTTGGGTCGTGGCCCGGCTTCCACGTTCCAGCGAGTCCATAATTGTCACTGCCGGAGGACAACTATCCCACCTGCTGTGTAGAGGAAGGAATCCGAATCCTTCTGCCAGAGAAACCATCCATTGGTGTGCACGCACAAGAAACTCTGAAATGGACTCGCCGAAAACTCAGCATTCCCTGTCCGTAGTCAGGGACGTCGTTAGGGGGGGCCTGGGGGGTCTTTGGCCCCGGCAGTTGTAACTCTGGCCCCCGAAAACAAAATTTTGATCGATTAAAAATTATCCTAAATTAATACTACATATTATTTTCTGGTAAATTTGTAGCAGAGTTGGAAACACTGTTCCGAAGAAAATCTTTGGAAGCAAATGTAGGACAGCAAAATTCCACCCTTTCCTTGCTTACCAGATTATAACCAAGGTCATAAAATCTGCCTGCTTAGAGGTTATTACCCTTGCCCTAAGTTCCTGGAAACCAGAGATCCGACCCTTTTGTTGCAAATGACCCTTCCAATACAGATGGAATCAAAGACTCCGCCGTGGCCGAGCGGTCAACAGTAGGTGGTCGAGCGACATAGGCTATGGAGAGAGTTCTCCAGTACTGGCATTGTTCTGAGATTTAAAATTGCTCTATGCTTCAGCTTCAGAGCCACAGATTAGCTTTGTGTTCTTGCTTGCGAGGAAGGTCTGCTATCGGGTTCCTACGGTCACTGTGTATTTGTTCTTGTGTGGGAAGAGTTCTAGCGTTGTTGTGCATTTCCATCTTGAATGGATAAATTTATCAAAACCGGATATTTTAAAACTATCTCAAAACATGTGGAAGATGACGGCAATGAAGAGGGTGTTGGTCCAAGTTCTGACGTTCCAAAGTTAGACAAAACAAGTGAATGTACTAATGTGAAAACAATTACTGATCTTGGGGTAGATAATCCTAGGCAACCACTTTTGCAAAACTATCCAAATACTACGTTTCAAAAACACTGGTTTGCATCTGCACCTTGGCTAGAATGTAGTGTGGAACTTGACGCATGCTTTTGTTTTCCATGCCGTAAATTTGGCACAGATTCAGGATATGCAGAACCAAATTTCAGGAAAATAGGGATGCGCAACTGAAAGAAAGCATGTGAAAAAATCAAGGAACACAAAGGAACGTCATACCATCTAAAATGCATGGAACTGTGGGCGAATTACAAAGTGAGTACCAATCAGTTTTGTAAAACAATTATATGTGTGTGTGTGGGGGGGGGGGTGTATGTTCGTAGATTAAATTTAAAAAATGAAATATGTGTATGTCTGTATCCAGTGTTCAAATTGAAAAAATGGTGAGGGAAAAATTTCACAGCTTCCCTATTCTAATTTTGAGAATTGTACCTGATAGAAAGCCAACTGTGTTGGGCAGAAATTTCTCTAGGGGAGGGGTTTCAAGAATCCCGTATCTAAAACATACGGACTGATTTATATAAATTTCTTGGGTTCAAAGTAAATAACACAAATTTTCCAAGGTTTCAGTAATCACTGATCTCGTCTCAGTGGACTTTTATTTAATATCAGAATTATTTTTCTTAGAGGAAGGCAAATTAATCAGGAAATATTTTCTCATTAAATATATATTGTAATTTGCAAACCAACAACAGGATTAATTTTAATGTAAAATTTAGTTCAGAAACTGACAATATATATGTTGATATTAATGTAACATTTACTTGAAATTGAAAGAAATGATTGCGTCAAATTCTGAGCAATGGCAAAATATGATCTAGAATATACTTATGAGGGTAAATTCTTTACATGGTCAGGAGTTAAATTACCCCCCCCCCCATTTTAATTCGAACACTGGATGTACTTTGGTTTTCGTCAAAGATATGTAACGGTGATACAAGAAATTAATGAATGGACAGTAACAAAAGACACGCCTGCCTGTCCAGGGGAGGACATCGCGTAGTGGTAATGTCGTCACCATATAATTCCATATATATCCTTGGTTCGATATCTAGTGGACGCACATAGTGGTTCGGATCAAACTTTAAACTGTACGTCCAGTCCCGATTGGCCTCCTATTTGTGCATGAAGAGGACATAGAACATTTGGGGACAAAATCGTAATTCGGGAGCTAACGTGCTCAGCCACTGAGGCGGCTAAAATTCAATAGGTTTCCATTTTGGCTATTTTACCTTTTTTCCTACCTCGTAGATTAATTTTTACGACAAGTCGATGTGGATTGATGAATGATGGACGGATGGAAAAGTGATGGGAGCATAGACAAACAGAATGAGTCACCAATGGCTGGTGGAGGTTTGAACATGGGATCTCTGATTTCGTAGCCCTTTACGCTTACCACTCCGCCACGAACACTGGAATAAATTAAATAAGTAATGCCATGGTTTAGAATGAATGTCGGAGAGAGTGGAAGCCGAGATAATAACATGTACACTAATGCATTGTTGGCATTGCTAGCAGATGTTAACTTTCTACCGATACCTCGCAGAACGGAGAAATAATTTTTACCTATATTTGCATTGTTTTAAAAAATATATACAGCACTGACGAACGAAGGAACAAAGCTAATCTCCACTGTCTAGAGCAGGGGTTCCCAAACATTTTCGTTTCACGGAGCCCTTCGTGTTTCAAGATTTTTCCACAGCGCCTACGTCATGTACTTGTACGTCTAGTACTTGCTTTGATTGACTGAATTGATGTTTTAAGTCAATACATAGTAAGGCTAATTGGGACTGGACCTACAGTTTAAAGTGGGATCCGAACCACTATGTGACTCCACCGGGTAACGAACCCGGGACCCCTTAATTACAAGGTGGCGAACTCTAACACTACGCCACCGGGGAGGCCCTATCTAACACTTGTAACGCTCTGTTAGTGTGCTTACGTTGCTTGCCTTAAGTTAAAAAATAAACATATTTAAAATTCAGAAACATTTTTTATGTAACAAGTACAAAATAAGAACATGTATTTGG
Source organism: Lepisma saccharinum (assembly GCF_977018435.1). NCBI lineage: Eukaryota > Metazoa > Arthropoda > Insecta > Zygentoma > Lepismatidae > Lepisma > Lepisma saccharinum. The sequence goes on from NW_028143666.1 coordinate 29,813, forward strand.
AACAATCATATCGATGACTGAATTTCATTGAAAATATTGGAACATCACGCGGCGGCCCCGTAAGCCTACCAGGGCGCCGCGGCGCACACTTTGGGAACCACTGGTCTAGAGATTACAATTTCTGTAAAACTGAGTCCTAGGTTTGAATCCTGAAGGAGATATTATTTTCTTTCATTATTACAATAACTTGTCATCGTAATCAAAAATAGTTTAAAGTCCATTTTATGCTCAAATATATTAATTGGAACTGGATTTATAATGTCAATTGGACTCCGACCCATTGTGTAATGTGCCTCCATCGGGACTTGAACCTAGCACTCTTTGGTTATAAGGGAACATGGTAAACCACACCTGGGAGGCCCGCCGTGGTGAACGTGTCGTTATAAGAAATATGCAATATAAAGCAAGAATGTGAATTTATTCTTGAGAATGTTAAAAAACAATAAGAAAAACCAGAATATTTGAGTCGCTAATAATATTCTGCATATTACATATAATTGTGATGGCCGGTTGCGAGTTTTCCTTCATTAATTGCCATTCATAATCGTCAACATTGCGATTAACTAAAAGTAACAAAAAAGCGGTACAAAATTTGAAAAATAAAATATACATAGAATAAAAGTAAATGGCAATTAATGAAGGAAAACTCACAAATGAACTGGAAAGAAAGGTAATAACAAGTTGATATTTACTACCTACTTTTGGGCTTTTTGAAGTTGTCATTTTTGGCGCCAATTTACCTGTCTATTTAGCATGGTTTGTGGCTATTATAAACGCGCTCCCTACTGATAACACGAACTGAGACAGAAATAAACAAAGTGTGCAAATACCTAAGTCAGTGTCTTCATGACACTTGTACAAACCACCAACGTCGTTTTGCGATAATGCAGGGTGCAAGTTTAGAGGTGCACAATTTTCGAAAGAAAAGTGGCACGCGTCCTATTTTTCCTATTACATCTCGAGGCATTGGTGTACACATGGGGGAGCTGATGAGGCTACAACTCTCCCGAAACTTTGAGAAAAACAAAATTTTTAAATGAAATCTGTAAAGAACTCGGGGAAAAAACAAATTGGTAAGTGCAACCCCCACACCCCCTAAAATGACCCTAGATACCATTTCTCTCTTTGAACAACTTTAAAAAGGAATCCCAAAAGTGGTAATTACCAAATATTTTATATTGTCTCTCTCCACCTCCCCTCCGAAAGAAAATCCTGCGTACGTTTGTGTCTGGAGGAGAGTTACAAATCACTCGCGTAATGTAAAGTGCTGCTTGCGCTGGAATACTGCTAGAATTTAAATTTGAAAATAATTTCAATGTTAAAGGCGTCATCATTATTACTATTATTAATATAATTTTGTAACGTCCTATTATTGTTATCATTACGTCCCTGCCTAAATTCGCAGCCAGAAATACGATTGATTGATTGAGTTATTGTTTTAAGTCCACTTTATCCACAGTAAGGCTAATGGGGATTGGACCTACAGTTTAAAGTGGGGTCCGAACCACTATGTGCCTCCACCGGGTATCGAACCCGGGACCCCTTAATTACAAGGCAACGACGCTACCACTGCGCCATCGAGGAGGCCCAGAAATACGAATAAAACGCGATCTTCTATCTTCAGAAAAGCAACGTCTTGACAAGGCACAAGGCGGTCCTAAGACCAGCACAAAGCTTGAATGGAGACAATACAACAAGCTTGTTCAACAAATGTTGGCGCGAAGGTTGCGGACAACCAAAGGCGGCACTGCGTCACAAATACTCTCTGAACTGCCTGTCATAAAATATTCCTGCGAGAGGACAGTCGTCACCTGTCGAACCTGACAAATTGCAAGGAGCGGTCTTTCTTGCTTTAAGGGAACAAGGGAAAGATGGAGAAGATAAAGGGAAGGAAATGACAATCAAATGGTAGAGAAGACTTATCCCTGGGTTGTACCCCTGCTGTTTGAGAGCACTGTTTCTGAAAGGCAATACGCAAATATGGTTAAATTTTACCTTCCCCAGTAAATCTTTGTTTCCGATTCATTTCGTTCATTCTGCTAGATTTTGCTTCTATCCAGGGTGCCAAGTACCAGAACGGTCCAATGACCTCGGTGCCCTCGAGCAAGGAATAACTTGAGTGAGGAGGCAGGAGGGCTTTGGGGGAGGGAGGCGGGGCAGATGCAAGAGGACGAAGAAAATGTAGCAGTTTACTTACATGATGACTCGTGAAAGTAAAATTGTTATTGCTTGCTTGAAATAATGAATCGTTGTACTGATTTTTGCATGTCTCAGCAGAGAGGAATTTTCAAAAACATCTCTCCTCTGAAAGTGCTAAGCAGATTTCGTAAATTCTGAAAAATGAATATGTGTAAGATTTCATCTGTAGGTTTGTTTGTTTGATTTGTTGTCTTCACTTTATGCACAGAAAGGCTAATCACGACTGGACCTAAAGTTTAAAGAGGGATCCGAACCACTGTGCCATTATCTCCACCGGATATCGAACCCGGGACCCCTTGATTACAAGGCGACGACCTTACCACTACACCATCGGCGAGGCCCTTTCACCTGTAGGTTTGGAAGAATCCTCATGATGGTTGCATTTGTAGCTGTGTTGAAAATAAATGTAGTAGTTTTGTCTTTCCGGAAACTTAATATCAAATATCTTGACAGACAATAATGCAATCCACAGGAGGATTCTCCAGAATAGCTAAATAGGAAAAATCCTGCACAGAATAATTTATCAGATGTCAAGAAATCAGCTTAGCACTTCCACAGTAGTTTCGATAAAAAAGAAGAAGTTGTCATTGAGACAGGCAGAAAGTAAAATACATTAAGAAAACTGTAAAGTAATAGTTTAATAGTAGTACTTTCATAAATTGATTTGCTTCCTGAAAATTCTTGAACTCTAATGTTTATTTGACCTCCAGTATTCACATATATACACTTCGTAGTAGTTTTATATACCAATGCACTATATATGTAGCAATATTATAATGTAATATAATGTACATATAAACATTATATATATATATATATATATGTGTGTGTGTGTGTGTGTGTGTGTGTGTGCATCACACAGAGTTGTTTAACTCTTTACTGTCGGGTAATATTTGCATAGGAACAAATTTTAGATTTGGCCCCCCCGAACTGATCAACCTAGCTACGTCCCTGTCCGTAGTAGATTTTGCTCTCTTGTTTTCCCCTTTTCTATCTGTCTCTGTTTCCACGCTCCATTTTCTTTAAAGCTATCGCTTACTTTCTCTCTTTTTCTTCTGTTTCTTATGTGGATTCGTATTGTTCCCTTTTTCTTCCTTACTACCTTTCTCCCTTCCATCACTATTTCTATCGCTTTCTCATATCTCCATACTTCCATCTCTTTATTTCATTCGCTTTATTTCTCTCCCAGGCCCTCACCCTTCATGTCTACCTGTTACGTCGTATTTCCCACAACCTTGGGATTTGCCCAATTTTTTTTCGTCGGAAGCGGGGAGGAGGGAGGATGAGCCAAAGTAGACCCTGAATTGAACCTGTGTGGAAATTGTGAAGCAGATGTCGAGGAAAATTTGGGGCGTTTGGCCACCTCATACTCTGTGTTGTAAATGTTACTCCTGCCATAGAAAGTAACGTGTGCATTACATCAAAGTTAAACGTGGAACGGAAAACGCAATAGTGCGCAACATATTATTATTTTCTATTAACATAGGAAGAAGTTACTAAAGTTATCTCTTCATTTTATATTTCTACTTACGGATGAAGGCAGGTGCCCACACAGACAACATCGTCGAAGTGACAGGCAAACTGTTATACAGGGTGTTGCAAAATACCTGTTACAACGCTTGGGAGGTGATTCGACAAGTAAAAACAAGGAAAAAATGCCATGTGAAAAAATGTCGAAATCGACACCGTTTTCGAGTGACAGGCGTGCGAAAATCGCCTCACACCATGTTTATGGCACAATAACTCAAGAAGCAAGAAAGATATCAATGTCGGAATAAAATAATACAAACAAAATCGTACCTGGCGAATACAATGGTGCATCAATTGAGGCCCAGTGTAAATTGCGCAAGGGGACTCTCAAAGAAAGTGGGGAATCCCCTGATGGAAAATACAAGAAATTTACTACTATCTTCTACATAATGTTGAGATCGGAATGTAGCCAGTAAAAAATGGCGACGTATGTCCACATGTCCCACTACTGCTGGGACACCGTCCCACACCCGGGAAATAGGAAAATAACTGAAAATCTCCTGTTGTACACGGTTCACATTGACGTACGAAGAAGAAAAGAAACCAATTTGTTGCATGTCTCACTACTGCTGGGACACCATCCCAAATGGAAAAAAATACGGGAAAATCATAAAAAAACGTTTTCAATTCCTTAATGTTGACACACTACTTTGCAGTACGAAAAACAAAAGTTAAACAATGGCCACATGTCGTCAGGCTGTACATATACTACAAGAGAGCTCCCCAAAGAAAGTGGGTAATCCTCGAAGGAATGAAGACGGAGAATGGCGACAAAACGCACGCAATGGCATGTAACATTTCCAGGCACAGCACATCTGGAAGAGATTCCACTGAGAAGCGCACAACCTCCGCACATGCAGATCGACGGTATGAAGTACAGCGATATCCAGCATCTTCACTCGCACCTTTCACTAAAGGACACTATGCGGTGCTGATAGGGGCTCACAAACACCGGTATACTCAGAGACGTTGTTGAAAATGTCCGCCATTGACTTCAAGACAAAGATGGCATCGGCGAAGCACTGATTGTCTGGTACGCGCAAATAACTCTGGTTTGTCACCAATTGTCCCAGCAGCGGCACTAACACGAGAATCGAGGTCCTCAGCAGTTTCCACAGGGGTTTCATACACGAGCCTTTTCATTTCTCCCCACACAAAGAAATCCAGTGGTGTGAGATCGGGGGAACGAGGTGGCCACGGTAAAGGTCCACCCCTGCCAATCCAACGATCGCCGAAAATATCGTTGAGTAAGGCTCTGGCTCCCCGGTCGAAATGTGCGGGGGCGCCGTCGTGTTGAAACCAGATACGTTGTCTACCTGCCAGTGGCACGTTTTCCAAAAGTTCAGCTAATACGTCATGTAGAAACACCCGATAATTCCCACCACACAAAGTGCCGCACAAAAAATTGTATGGGTGCAATCCCTCCTCCTGAAGAACGCGGAATACATTGCTATGGTGGGTATGTTGAGTACGAGCAATGACACGTGTGCTGGTGTCAGGACGGTCTCGTATCGCGTCCAACACGTCCTCTTCAAAATGCACAGTGCGCACAGTGCGGGGTCTTCCACAATCACACCTACGGGGTAGTAGAGATCCAGTTTCACGCAGTCGAGCATCAAGTCTTTGAAATAGTGCATGTGCTGGTAACCGCCTATTGGGAAAACGTTCGTGATACGAACGCCGTGCTTCACGGCTGTTTCGGTTTGCCTCTCTATAAACGAGATGCATATCAGCAAGCTCGTGGGTAGAGTACTCCACCATTGTCCTGTTCGAGAACTGCCCAGCAACAGGGGCACTTTCCCTCCTAGTGACGGATCACAACTACCGTGATTAGCACCCACGTAATGTCACACAGGTGTCCAAGCAGTTTTTGCAAACCGAGAAAGAACACGGGAATGCGTACTCTACGTACAATATTCCTTGGCGCAATTCAACCACACACACATGCCAGACTAAACTCCACGCTGCGAGAGGCAGAACAAGACAGGAAAAACAACGGTCGTCTACTCTCTCTACGTAGTATCCACCAACACTAATACGTAACAGGTGACCTACACTCACAGCGCCTCTAGTGGGGCTTTCTGTATAAATTAGCTGAAATCAATCTGAGCGTAATTTGACGGCATAGCGTCATTTTCGAGTGAATTTCCTATTTACCGAGTGTGGGACGGTGTCCCAGCAGTAGTGGGACATGTGGACATACGTCGTCATTTTTTACTGCCTACATTCCGATCTCAACATTATGTAGAAAATAGTAGTAAATTTCCTATATTTTCCATCAAGGGATTCCCCACTTTCTTTGAGAGTCCCCTTGCGCAATTTACACTGGGCCTCAATTGATGCACCATTGTATTCCTCAGGCACGACTTTCTTTGTATTTTTTTAATCCGACATTGATATCTTTCTTCCTTCTTGAGTTATTGTTCTTTACACATGGTGTGAGGTGATTTTCGCACGCCTGTCACTTGCAAACGGTGCCGATTTCGACATTTTTTCACATGGCATTTTTTCCTTGTTTTTACTTGTCGAATCACCTCCCAAGCGTTGTAACAGGTATTTTGCAACACCCTGTATATTGTGTGTGTGTGTGTGTATATATATATATATATATATATATATATATATATATATATATATATATATATATATATATATATACACACACACACACACATACAGACAATTTTCTTATAGTACAAAATTCACTTTACAACAGCACAACAAATGCCAGGTAGCATTAACACTGTACGCATGCGCGTTTGTAAAACCCGCCTACATATTCCGAGCATCAGCGTTGTGTTAGATAGCTCTTAATTGTTTCAACAACGATAAACAGCTTGGTGGTCCAGATCAAATTGGTTCTGGAATCTACTGTGACGTGTACCGTCTACTTTGAAGTATAAAAAGGTGAGTTGCACAATATTACTATTTAGTGTCCAGCAATGCTGTCGACTTTAAATTTGCTTCACGGGTTAATATCAAATAGAGCCTTTGACAATCATCATGTTGGGGTTTTCGCAGCTAATGAATTACCTGTACATGTGGAACTACCAGCAGCGTTGATTGCAAATACAGATCCCAAAGATAGCCCCGGGAAGCACTGGGTAGCAATTTACATAGACAGTAACTCCCGGGGGGAATTTTTTGATAGTTACGGAAAACCTCCACACGTGCATAACCATTTGCGATTTTTGGAAAGTAACTCTAAATTCTATACGTACAACACTCATCAGATACAAAGTTACGGGTCTGTGTACTGTGGGCATTACTGTTTTCTGTATTTATTCCATAGAGCCTCTGGTAAACCCATGCATAAATTTCAAATTTTATTCCCAGTACCGATAAAAAACGACAATATTATAACAACTTATTTGCTGACTCGTAAATTAAATTTATAATACTCGGTACGTATACTAGAAAATATTGACAGTAAATACTGTTTGAAATTTTATACAAGTTACATATAGTCCTAATAGTATATTAATAATTTTGTAGCGTTACAGTTTACAACAGCTTACTTATAATATTTATCTTGTTTTGTGTCTTTACAGAACAATGACGCAATATCCAGAGATGGGATCTTTCAATGCTAGATTGTCCTCTTTCAGAAACTGGCAATCAAAAGAATTCCCGTTTGTAGAAGCTCTGTCCGAAGCAGGATTATTTTACATTCAAAAAGAGGATAAAACAGTATGCTTCAAATGTGGTGGAGGATTATACCGATGGAAATACAGAAACAATCAAATACTAGGACATCGTCGATATTTTCCATTTTGCCCCCTGTCTATAAACCTAATTTCAGATCGACAATGCGGTTGATGCTTTAATTAAATTAATTAATATTTGTTATCCAATATTTCCTCAATATGACGTTTATGATATTCTGCTGATTTTTCTCTCACCATTGACCTTTGTAAAGCCCCGCCCCTCCACCTTTTTTGTCCAGCACATGCTTGGTTTGCTACGCGCGCATGCGTCTCAAAAACACACCCACGCATTTCTTCAAATGTATACCTGCACGCTGCGACATGCAGTATCTCGCAGTTCTTAGTCATGGAATCCTCTATTTCGATGCCGCTGAAAAAAAGATTTCAACCGTACACTAATTTCAAGGGGGTTCTTCAGAAAGAGAGCGATCAGCATTTACCTGAAGAACAAAAACAAGTAACTAGTCTTATACGCTAGTCGATATTATTTGATCACGTCTACTATTTGAATGCTTCGAAAACAAAGGTTATTTCAATCGGACTTTCCTCTCATCTGGATTTCCAACCTGTGGTCAGGCTACACAGAAGCGGGGCGGCCGGTGTTGAACTACAGTTGCAGGAGTGGCACGCTCTTCAGGAATTGTTTCCAGTAATCGACAATTACATCGCTATTCCAGGTGAGCAGCCTCGTGTTTCCTACCCACTAAGTGAGCAACATGAATTGCTGATAACCACACTGTACAATCGCCGTCAGATCATTATAAGGAAGAAACCAGCTTACGGTTCCCTGGAGATAGTGTTCATCGCAGAAAATTCGTGGCGGAACTTTATGAAGATATTTGTGTGCATCGAGCATGCGAAAGTTATGTGTGAAACAGTGTCGCCGTATCTAAAATCATATTTTGGAAACTGTGTGGAATCTTGCATTCTCGACCTTCGCGAACAATGTTTCGGTTGCACAGATATTTCCCCTGTCCATGCATGTAATAAGGAGAAGTTTGTGCTTTCCCATCTACATGGATGTACAAAACCTAAGCCTTTGTCTATACAAAACATCGACGGAAAAAGACTTTCCAAAGAAGTGTTTGTTTTTTGCGAGAACATGCTTGTGGAAAAAATAGTGAAACATTTTAATTCAGTGGTTGCAGCAGAAAATGGATATGATAGTGACACAATTCCTTATGTGGGTGAGTGAACAAACTTGAAGAATAAAAACTTGTTAAATAACATGCTGATAAACTGGTGACACAATATAAACATTTTACATATGTATGTGTGTGTGTGCGGCTCTTTTGAATTTTGTAAATATTGGTACTAAACAGGGATAAAATATATGCCTTGGCTTTTTTTTCACTTATCACCCCTTTAAAAAAACTCATGGTTTATATTTTTACTGGTAACAATCGTTAATAACAACATTAATAATTAACTATATAATGAAAAAGTGTGTATTGTGGACTTGTCGAAGATAAAGCATGAGAGCTTTTCTTCACACTGGTAAAAATCGGTGTTAATAACAACATTAATAATTAACTATATAATGAAAAAGTGTGTATTGCGGACTTGTCGGAGATAAAGCATGAAAGCTTTTCTTCACACTGGTAAGAATCTGTGTTAATAACAACATTAATAATTAACTATACAATAAAAAAAATTGTGTATTGTGGACTTGTCGGAGATAAAGCATGAGAGCTTTTCTGCACAGCGCTGGACACGCAAAGGCAAGTATCTTTATTTTTATTCTATTTCTAACAGTGATTCGCTATTTTTTCTTGTCACTATAAAAAAACTAATTCAATTTTTTTTTATCACATCTGTCGCCATTTTGCTTGTTTTTTGTTTAATTCTTTTTTATGCATTGAGGTTAATCGAAACATAACTTTAGACTTTTACATGGAATTGAAACATAGAATGTTGCCTCCTTTGATTGAATCGAACCTGTGACTCCTCTTTGATCACAAAACAATAGTGACGGCCATCTTGCTTATTTTACCTACTCTTTATGCATTTAAGCTAATCGGTACTGGGGGCCCCACACGGCAAAACAACAGATTCTAATTTATGTTTATACATTAGCGGTAAAGTCTTTGCGTTGTAATCAAAAGGCATTTTGTTTTGATTTTTAATATCTGTTCCTGCATAAATACTAATGGGGACTCAACACACTTCTTTTTTTTTATTTTAAAAACAACATCATTATCAGCCAATTTGACATTGTGAATCGAACCCGGGGACCTTTTCATTACAGCATAAACATCCTATTTCCAATTAGTTCATTTTGTCTTTGTGCACAAAAAGCTAATCGGAACTTTTAAACAAATACAATTGAATATTCAATTTTCACCAACATTGGGAATCGAACATTCAACCACTTGGGTAAAACATCTCGCGGAATAAAAAACACCCCCCGCGCCGCGCCGCCCCGCTCCGCCGCCGCCGCCGCTGAACACACAACGCGGCCGCCATATTGATTTTATTCAAATATTATTTATGCACAGATGGACTAATCGGGACCTATAATGGCGGGACAAAACAATTGGCCTCATTTAACTACCTAGAAAATCGAACCCGCGACCTCTTCATTACCAGGCGACAACATTAACCACTAACCCAAGGCCGCCATATTGATTTTATTCAAACACTATTTATGCACAGATGGACTAATCGGGGGACCTATAATGGCGGGACTAAACAATTGGCCTAATTTAACTACCTAGAGAATCGAACCCGCGACCTCTTCATTGCCATCTGACAACATTAACCACTAACCCAACTCGATTTTCGAACTCAACCATTTTGTTGGCTTTATGTACACACAGGCTAATCGAGACCATTCAATATTGACATCGTCGCCTTGTAATCAAAGGGTCCCAGGTTCGATACTCGGTGGAGGCACATAGTGGTCCGAATCACCACTTTTCAACTGTAGGTCCAATCCTGATTAGTTTTACCGTGCATAAAATGGACTTAAAAAAAATTAACTCAATCTATCAATCAATCAATATTGACTCTACCCTCGACGCCTCTTGTTTTACAGAGCAATAACCTTAGCCGCTAAGCTTTCGGGGTACAGCAAAATTCGGCGCCATCTTTAAATCATTTCTTCATGTGTTTGCATCATACGCAATGGTTGCGCGCGCATTTCCTCCACACACACACACACACAAACATACGCACGTGTTAGGTTAGCATACATCAAGAAACAACGTGACAAATCCATTGACCCCCCTCCCCCACCGCTTCCGATGCCTTCAACGTGATCAGACACGTTCTGCTGACTCAACAATAAAATCGCTCGTACCCCGCTACACCGGATGTAACATAACACCAGTCGCATCGAATTTTTGCTGACGCGTAGGAACGAAGTGCTGCCTCTCTACTCCCTTTATAAATCATGCTTCATTCAGAGTCCCTATAGTTTCCAGTATGCAAGATTTTTACGAAGGAATCTAACGAGAATCAAACAACACCATTGTGTTGTGTTATGCAAGAAAAATTAAATTAATTAAATAATAATGGTTACATATTATCTACACTTTGATGAATTGTGTAAAAATTTGTAATATATTTTTGTAGGCCTACTTGCTAAAACATTAAAACATGGGTCCCTTACTCCACTACGGATTCTGTATTTGCTTCAAATGAAAGACTCTTGCATCACTACAGACAATGTTTGCCTACTGGTTAAACTAACTAACTCTCTAGCCTTCTTAAACCCGAAGGTTCATGGCTGCAGCAACACAGGCCTTCCATCTGTCTTTATCTTGAGCAAGATCTATATACTCTTTTCCATCCCTACCGATTTCCTTTAGGTCCATCTCAACTTTGTTCCTCCATCTTCGTCTTGGCCTTCCTACAGGTCTCTTACCATCTGGTTTCCCAACAAGAATCCTGTAAACTCCTCTTTCCTCTCCCATTCGTGCCACATGGCCTGCCCACCTAAGTTTTCTTGATGTAATCATTCTAATAATATCTGGACATGAATACAAATTATGTAGTTCTAAATTATGTAACCTTCTCCACTCACTTGTCTCCTCATCCCTTTTAGGTCCAAAGATTTTTCTAAGGATTATATTTTCAAATACTCTCAATTTATGTTCCTCTTTCAATGTAAGGGACCAAGTTTCACAGCCATATAATACTACAGGCAAAATTACTGTTTTGTATATTTTAACTTTTAGTTTCTTAGATATTAAACGAGAAGACAAAAGTTTATGAAGAGAGAAGTAACATGCATTTCCTGAATTAAGCCTACTTTTTTTTCCTTTTTAATATAATTTTCATTTGTTAATATTACTCCTAAGTATTTGAATTTGGAAACTGGTTCAAACGAGTTGTTATCAATAATTAGATTTTGATTATTACCTAACACTTGGTTTCGGCCTGTAAGCATATATTTAGTTTTCTCTTTGTTAACTTCCAAACCTATCTCTTTAGCAGTTTTGAAAAATATTTTAGCATTATTCTTAATTCTATTCACATCATCCCCCAGTAAGTCTACATCATCTGCATATGCTAACAACTGAGTCACACCATTTAATTTTAGTCCTTCTTTAGTTTCTTTTACCTTCCTTACAGCATATTCTAAGGCAAAATTAAAGAGCAATGGAGATAATGCATCTCCTTGTTTTAACCCATCATGAATTGTAAATTTGTCAGACATATTATTACCCACACGAATTTTACTTTCTGTTTCTCTGGTGCATATTTTTATCATACTAACAAGCTTCTTAGGTATTCCAAACTCTACTAATATATTATATAATTTACCTCTTTTGACCGAATCATATGCTTTTTTGAAATCAATGAATAGCTGATGGACATTTTGATTATATTCCCACTTTTTTTCAAGTGTCTGTCTCGTGTGAAAAATTTGATCTGTAGTTGATCTGTTACGTTTAAATCCACATTGATAATCACCTATAATTTCATTAGCATATGGGGTTAGTCTTGTTAAAATAATGTTAGACAATATTTTGTATGTTGTTGATAGTAAAGAAATTCCACGGTAATTATTGCAGTTTATTTTATCACATTTTTTAAACACAGGAACAATTATGGATTCTTTCCACTGTTGAGGGATTTCTTCTTTATTCCATATTAAACAAATTAATTTATGAATTTGACATATTAATGACTTTCCATCATATTCAATTAACTCAGCTGGTATTAAATCAATGCCAGGTGCTTTGTTATTCTTTAGCCTTTTAATAGCATCTTTAACTTCCGTCAAGTTAGGTTCTGGAACTAAAGGTTCTGCTGTGTGGACTTCATTTACTTCTGATTTATCTCCTACATGGACATCTAAAAGGTCATTAAAGTAGTTCTTCCGTCTATTTAGAATATCGCTTGGGTCAGCTAGAAAATCACCGCCTTTATCTTTTATCAAGTTTACTTTAGGTTGCCACCCCTTTCTAAATTCATTTACACCTTCATATAAATCTCTGATATTTTTATTTTTGCTGTTTGTTTCAATTTCGTTAATTTTGCTTTTCAAGTAATCTCTTTTTTTACTTCTAAACGTGCGGTTAACTTCTCGCTTTTTTCTATTATAATTGCTTAGATTTGTTTCATCCGAGTTATTTAACCACCTAAGTCTAGCCTGATTTCTTATTTCTATTAGATTATGACATTCATTATCAAACCATGGCTTACTTTTTCTCAGTTTATGGTATCCTATACTTTCTTTAGCTGCTGATTCTATTGCATTACGTATGTGCTCCCATTTCTTATTTACGTCTGTTTCATTTATATTTTCATCATCATTTAAATCCTGCAAAACATCAAATCTATTTGACAGTTTAATTTGGTATTCTTTCTTAATTCTTTCATCAACAAACTTTCCTGTATCAAATTTTATAACTTTTAGATTTTGTTGATTATGATTTATCACTGAGAGTCTTTCTCTTAATTTAGCAATTACTAAATAATGGTCACTGGCACAGTCAGTACCTCTATGTGTACGAACGTCAATTATACTAGTATGCCTTCTCTTATCAATGAGAATATGATCTATCTAATTATGAGTTTTACCATCTGGAGAAGACCAGGTATATTTATGGATATCTTTATGTTTAAAAGTGGTACTTTTCACAATTAAATTCTTTGAGGTTGCAAAAGTAATCAATCTTATACCATTATCATTACTTAATTCATGAAGACTTTCTTTACCAATCGTGGGTTTAAATGTCTCTTCTTTGCCAATCTGTGCATTACAGTCACCTAACAGAATTTTCATATCATACTGAGAAAATTTATCAAAGACCTCTTCTAACTCTGTATAAAAATCATCTTTAGTATTATCATCTTTATCTTCCGTTGGTGCATGTATGTTTATTAAAATAATTTTACACCACCTACCCTGTAAAACTGCATATGATATCATATCATTAATAAATTCTACTGTTTTAAGAGCCGACATAATTCTATTATTTATGAAAAAGCCTGTTCCAAAATTATGATTTTCAGTACCACCATAGAAAAAGGTATAATTTTTAGTTTTACAATTCCCTTCTCCTGGCCACCTAACTTCCTGGACAGTTACTACATCTAATTTATACTTAACTATCTCATTAACTGTACACTGAAATGCCCCAGGCCGGTAAAGGCTCAGAACATTCCAGGTGCCTAATTTAATATCCTTATTCCTAACGTAGATCTTATCCTTAGTCCAGGGACCTCCCAAAGTAGTCCCCACCCAGAGATCCGAACGGGGGACGATTTTACCTCCGGAATATTTTACCTTGGGAACATCCATGGCCTTATATTTCTGTTTCTTGACATGCCTTTTTACAGTGCAGAGTTGTCAGCTCTACGCCTAACCCCCAATATGAATGGAGGAACTACTACACAAGACAAACACAAACATATTAGACAGCACAATTACTACACAAGACGAACACAAACACATCAGACAGCATAACTACTACACAAGACACACACAAACACATCACAACTATAACACAATATAAACACACACACACCACAACTACTACGCAATATAAATAAACACACACACACACACACACACACACACACACACACACACACACACACACACACACACACACACAAATCATTATTAACAGGAATGAGATGGAAAAATAATTCTGCCCGACAAAAGCAGTAGGTAAGCAGAAAAAATTGTTCTGTATGTACTTATAGATGTGAAAAAAATTCAATTGTATCCATGTGATACAAACTGACAGTATTTGTCAAGAGATCAGGGATGACGCAAAGTGTCCCGAAGAGAGTCGGTCTGACGCTAGAACTATAGCCTGACAAGTTAAGTCCCGATAAGTTTTACTTAATTACTAATTTCCAACTTTACCTAAATAGGGGTTGAATAAATAAACGTTAAGAAAAATGAAAAAAAGTTTAAGAAAAGTCCTGAAAAAGTCAAGAATTTTGGATTTGTTATCTTGGGTAGAATCCCTGTTGTTGAACTAAAAACTGCCCAAGATGAAACTTTTGGAACCATTTCAAATTACGGTAATTGTTGAATATTTGTTTGCCATTGCAGGTCATAATGCAAATGTTGAGAGAGTACTTACATTCCATCAGCACAACGGACTCATGAAAAAAAATATTTTATTCATAAATTCTGTAAAATGTTTGGGACTGGTCCCTATAATTTCAAATAGTTTGACTATCCATTCTAACATAATTATATTTTGACTAAACCTGAAATTTTGAGAAAAATTGGCTTCTCTGAGAAGTACCAGTTAGAACATGTAGTGAGATGCATTGTTTAGTATGATTACAAGTTTTGAAATTTTGCATTTAAAATTTCATTAAGAATTCATTATTTTAAACTGAAAAGAAAGTGTCATTTTAAAATTACTTTCTAACGTGTTCTATAGAGATAAGTATTACTACTGGTTAAGTTAACCATTTTGCAAAATATTGTGTTGTTGAAAAACATGTGTCTGACACCCGAAAAACAAATAGGAATCCCTTGATTGATCAATGACTTCTTGGATTACAGTGTCACCATTAATATAATGATACTTAAATAAATAAATAATTAAATAAATAAATATATAAATATTTCATAGTACGTTTTATGCAGGGAAATGTTGTATCCTCTTTACATTATGAAAAACATCTTCCTTAATGACTATGGTACGAAACCGAACGATATAAGGGCCTTCTTCGCCTTACCCCATTTCCGCGGCATGAGGTCTCTGGACCGCTTATCGCCACCACTTTTTGAGCAGAAGCGAACAAACCCCAAATATCAGGGTTTTATTAATGCTGATACTGATTTCTGCCAGTCACAGAATGGCTTAAGATATATGAATAAAATTAGGAGAGTCCACTCCATAGCAGAAGAGTTGTCATAATTACTTGTAAAAAAATTAGGTTGTGAATGAGGTACTTTAACAGACAACATCTGCTACAGGCACAATGTATTGTCATTTTCTTGAACCTATATTCATAGGGTGCCGCCTGATAGCACAACTTGCACAGCATGTACAGGACATCAAGGGAAGCAACTTTTCTCAGTCACTATTTGCTCGTCTAATTCTTCTTTCGATGTTACAAGCAATCGAAATATGGCATCTTCTGTCCTTAATGTATGCAATCCCATTGATAGCTTCGCAGTTGCAAATGTCATTTATTTTTACTGCCGTTTAAAATTCTGAGAGCAATATATAAGATGCTATGGAAACGATATCATGGAAACAGTCAGGGTTAAGACTTAACTTTTCCTTTATAAAATGGATATCATAACACACGCCTATGTTGCTTATCTTATTTGTGCATGCGAGCGAAGCGAGCAAGAAAATTTTACGAAATGTACTTTTATTTGTATAAAATTTGAAATCGAGCGGGCAATTGCCCCTCTGTGCTCTCTGAAAGTGCCCTTAGCCGTCTGGAAGAACAATGCAAGAAACACTTGAAAACTATCTTGAGTATCCATTTGTCCTGCTATTCTTAGATTCTGCTAGTCATGTTTCTTTACTTCAATGTTTGCCCGCCCTAGAATGGACTTCCATCCAACATTGAGGGGGGACAATGCCCCTGCCCCCCTGTGGTTGCAGCACTGTTTGTGAGTGCCTCTTCATAAATTTCACGTCATCATTCATTGTCAGGATTCGCTAGATGTGGCAGAAAACAACGCTAAGTAACAAAAATCAAATATCCACTCCCTCTCTCTATCACATGAATCGTTTTACCAAAAGAAAGACTTGGGGAAACAAAAAATTAAGCAGTTCAAACTTCATAGCAACACATCCAAGAAAAACATCCAAATACATTAAGCACCTTTAATACAAGATACTCAAAATGTCACAACTGTTCTAGATACAGAAAATTGCGAAATCATTTAACGAAGTCTGAATCTGGAAGGGATCCCCCCCCCCAATCCTGATACGACATTATATGGAATCCCACACACCTTCATAAATCACAAAATCCATAAATGTCTTTGTTATGTTGCTATAGTAATACAGGATATAATTGTAAAGATTAGTGAGAATTCCAGGTAGGAATGTGTTCTGTATTTTTCACAGGGGGGCAAAGCAGGCTCTCAGGATGGGCCCCTGGCCCCCGTCTAGCTACGGGTCTGAGCAGAAGGGTTGAGTGCATGTGAGAAGAACCGCTATTATTTATTATTTATTTGAGAAATCCTGAATACAGAGAAAATCCATTTTATATCAGGATATCAACAGCGAGAAAAATAGAAATTAACAAATGAGAAGCACGCACACATATGTAACAAGAATAATACAATAAAAATATTAAAAATTAAACAATAATAATAAAACAATAACAAGGGTATAACATTAATTCCCGCGCCGAAAAAGGGTCAAGCAATAGAATTCTGTTCTTGGAATTTGAAACGCATGGGGATATCTTTTCTGAACCATAAAATAATTAACCCAGAAAATTCTAGCCACCCGTAGCTAAATCTTCCTGTTTGTGTCGTCCTTTCGGTGTTCAGGGTGCCAGTGCAGGGCCAGATGAAGAGAAAGTACGGATTTTGAGGGGATTCTGGATCTGGTGTGCAGCAGGGAGGAAAAGTGCATTTTCCAAAGGTTTCCGACTTTCCTGACCGGGTCGGACCATAAAACCATTAACTGTATCCTCTACCAATACATCTGTTTGTGTTCAACAAGCAAGAAAGAGGGAAAGAAATGCCTTGCTTGGGTTCGTGCTACTGAAAATTGAAGAAGTGTTTCAAACTGCAAACAAAATTTACTGAAGAATTATTTTGCAATATTTGTCATCAAAGTAAAATTTCCAGCAAACACAGAACAGTTTCCCGGGGTCACGTGGGCGTTTGCCGGGGCTAGTGCCCCCGCGTGCCCCCCCTAACGACGTCCCCGACAAGTTCCAACCAACAGAATGAGCTATAAACCTCAAAATTAGGGATGGGCCGATATGAAATTTTGGCCGATACCGATAAAGTACCGATATAAAATTTACCGATACCGATAACCGATATTCTACCGATCCGATATAAAATTAGAAATGGTCCTTGAAGAACCTGAAAGGTTCATTGACCTCCTTAATAAATGTGTGTTTCGAGATGACTAGAGTGCAAAAGAAATTGCATATTTAGACATTTACTTTTTCAGAAAATAGGGCATGGAGATTATCCATAAAAATTACAACAAAATGGCAGAATTCTGCACTAAATTATCAGATATTTATATCCAATCGATAAAATAATCGGTAATTTTACCGATAAACCGATATGCCTATATCGGCCGATACCGATAGAGTACCGATTAATCGGTCCCATCCCTACTCAAAATCGAAAAAAAAATGGACATTTCTTGTTTTTTCCCCTTACCCTTCATTTACGGTTATAATTATTATATTTATATATTTTATTTAATTATTAAGAAATTACACTTAATGTACGTAGCTTTCTATTAATATTTTTGTGTTATTTATATTAAGGTATTAATGGAGGTATACGCTTCTCATTAATATAATAAATTATAATTTGGTAATAAAATAGAATGATTGATTAGTTTGGATTCTTTTTCGAACTACTACCTCATTCAATTATATGTCATTTGCCCAACATGATATAGGACCAGTCTTGCGACGTCATCTACTTTTATTATTACTGCAGATTGAAACACCCTTACGGAGGTCCCGGTTCAGTTATCTTAATATCTCACAGTGTTAACTTACGTATAATTTACCTTTGGAAAGCCTTAATTGGACATTTAACTCTAGATCTGTCGTTTTATGCAAATTTGTGGAGCCTACTAAGAGGCCCTCCTTGAACCTGCATCACGCAAGAACTCCCAAAGTCAAAACAGTGCTCAACGGTCCCACCTATATATTTTTTACCTTGTAGTAAATGTGATTTTATAGCTAATCAGTGGTGACTTATGATATATTTCATGATAATCTGTTTCTGTGACTGCATGAAATACGTGTGTTTTGTGTATATTTATTTTCGTTTCATATTTGTGAAATTACAAGGGATGAGATTGTGAAGATGGGACTTCAAGTTGTACGTTTCTGGAAGTGTCTATTTTACATGGATTTTTAATAATTGTGGACTTGAAAGTTAGTTGTTATTAGAAGTGAAAGGTTCAGGATTCGATAAATACATACGCGATAGGTTTTGAACGCGAAAAGCGTAAGAAAGTGTGACTATCGAGTGCTACGATTGTGTTGTGACAGACATTATTCTAGTTGTTTCAAAACGGTACCGGGAAACAATTAGATCGTCCCAACATGGAAGAAAGTAGTAATGAAATTAACGCAGCAAATGCTATGTTGGTTTTGGCTGACGTAACGGAAAACCAGAATGACTGGGCAGATAAAAATTATCGAGAAGAAGTTGACATGACGGATCACAAAAGCAAACGTGTTCCCAAATGGCAAAGAGAGGAAAACAATGAAGTAGGTCAGGAAAAAGTAGCTAAATCACCCACATCTGCTATACCTAACTTTACTTATTCTAGGGATCATTCGGGTCCATATATTGTTTTATTAGAAGGAGTGGATAAGAATATTGGCAAACTAAATGGGGGAAGTTTGGGCAATTTCTTTCGTAAAAACGAAATCCCAGTTGATCTAGTAGAGCAATGTGGACGAAATCGGGTGAGAGTCACATTTGCTAGTACACAAGCAACCAACACGTTCGTTAAAGACCGAACACTACACACACAACTGGCCGTACTGGCCCGCGTACCCCAATCGCTAGTTCAAAGAGAGAGTTTAATTTTTGGCGTGGCCCTAGACTTAACAGAAACAGATATTTTGGAAGGAATTGATGCTGGCCCCATACAGGCAATTAGTACCAAACGACAACACAAGAAAATTTGGAATTCTGATGCGAATTTCACGCTCAGAGATTCCACTGTAATGTGTATTACTTTTCGCGGAAACAGACTTCCAGAAAAGATTATATTAAATCACGAAACCAAGGAAGTACAACCTCGTATTAGACCTTTCTTGCAGTGTAAATGCTGTTACAGACTTTTTCATGGTGCAAATCAGTGTAAATCCAAAGCAAATTGCCCACAATGTGGATCCCCAAAGCATGGAGAATCTTGCAACAAACCACCCCAATGCATAAATTGTAAGGAACAACACAATGCTCTAGATAAGAATTGTCCAGCTAGGAGGGAAGCTACGGCCATACACACTCGTATGGCAGTAGAAAATATTTCTTACTTTGAGGCTAGTCACAAAATACGGGGTACGTATGTAGCCCCTCTCACAAAGGCGGAGGTATTACGATCACTACAAGATCCAAACACATACCCAACCTTACCTACCCTGGCAGCAGGTAACTCTTTTGGGGGACCACCGGCCTCTACAAGAAGAAACACTTATTGCAACATCATGAGACAAGAACCTCCTACAAACAATAAAGCTATTTCTACCCAGGACTGTACACCTCTGGTACGCCCTTCACATGGAAGAAGACGTAAGAAGAAAAACAATGAAAAAACTCCTGACACCTCGGACTCTTCTACCAGTGCCTCAGAAGATGATATTTTTCATCCCTCACCCCCAATAGGATCCCGAGCTTTTCCTCCGCCTCGTAGCACAAGAGCTGGTGCCCTTGGGGGAATCCCTCCCAACAGTACACCAGAAAGTATCACGATCCGTACGCACGAGAAGGTTCAAGGTCAACAATGGTGCCAGAGACACATTATCTCACGAACAGCGATTAATATATAGTTCTCTACTTGATCTTATACCGGATCTATGGGCCTCTGTAGTTAATATATCAGAAATACGCGAACAGGAGAATATAATTAGAAGAATACAAGAACTTACGTCCCACCTCTTGTCTATTATATCGGGTCGTTAATACGCCCCGATATCTTTCACATTTATCCCAATCACCCCCCCCCCTCCCCCATCCTATAAACATGTCCTTGCCTGTTACTCTACAATGGAACGTGCGCAGTCTATCGGCACGTAAATGCGAAATTCAAGATCTGCTGGCGGATTACCGTCCACAACTTATCTGCCTACAGGAGGTGAAAGGTACTCATCATGAGAACTATGGGTTACCCTACTACATAATGTACGGCCCTCCCTTTGACCAAAATCAACGGGGAGTTGCTGTATATGTCCATGAAAATATACCCCATTCCGTAATTAACATTCCACATTCCCTCCCAATAATAAAAAATTACCAAGGTGAAATAGCTGCCGCCCGAATTAAATATGCTCATTATATATTTACGCTTATATCTATGTACCTTCCACCACATCCTCTTTCTCAGAATATCCCACTCTCAGCCTTGAACGAACTTTTTACAATCATTTTAATGCACATAATCACATATGGGGTAACTCTCGGACGGATAGGCTGGGAACCACTATAGAAAATTGGGTCACTGAAAATAACCTTATAACCTCATAACGGATCCAGCCCGACGAGTATAGACCTCACTTTAGTATCACCACATATATTCAATAACATCAATTGGTTTAACGACATAGATTTACGAGGGAGTGATCATACCCCAATTTTCCTTTCTTTACCGGCTAATTTATCGACTACAAGCAAAACTGTACCTCCGGTTCGTCACTGGAAACGCGACTCCATAAACTGGGAAAATTTCCGCACTTCTTTCCTCCGCTTATATTATAGTGATGTTTCGGATTCAGTACGGACCATTACATATACCCAATTCTTGCAAATGCTAACAATCGCACTCGATGACAGCGGTAAGAGACAAAACATTTACTCCTTTGACCGTTTTCCAAAACTCTATTGGTGGAACCCAACCTGTGCCGCAATAAAAAAAAATAAAGAAAATATTAGCAAAATTATAAGCCAGATATCCTATGCCGGATACCTGGCAAGAATTAAAGAATGCCCAGGCGATAGCGAAAAAACATATATCAAAGCTAAACGTCAGGCATGGAAATCATTTTGTCAGTCCCTTGACCTTAACGTGCCAATTAGTATAATTTGGCGGAAATTCAATTCTCTCCGACATCCCCATGTCTCCCATCCACGTCCAATTGATACTTCCTGGGAATCAGATTTTATGGACCTTCTCACCCCCCCCCCCCCATTCGTTCCTATGCCTTCCCCCTTTCATGATCGTGAACATACCGAATTTACTGATGACGTGCCAGCTATTTCAGTCAAAGAACTCCAAAATATCCTTGATAAAATCAAATCCACGGAACCTGGCTACGATGGTATTACCTATAAAATTCTAAAGCACTTACCAGTTCAAGGGTTCGAAATTCTTGCTGCGATTTATAATTATGTATATCGCAGAGAAAAAATACCACGTGGCTGAACCCAATATATTGTGATACCTATTTTAAAACCAAACAAACCAACCATGCAAGCCTCTTCATATCGACCTATAGCTTTGATACCAGTTATGGCTAAACTATTCGAACGCACCCTCCAACATAGAATCGTTTGACACTAGAAAAACGCTAATTTTTCCCATCCACACAATTAGGATTTCGCGTCGGTCTTGGTAGTCAGGATGCTATTGCTACACTTACTGTTGCTATCTAAAATAGCCAACTCCTAAGACAATTTTGCTTCAGTTTATTTGTTGACATCGCCAAAGCATATGACTCCATTCACATTTCAATATTATGCAATCTTCTTGATTCAATAAACATTCACCCGATTGTGGCTAAAATAGCTTGGAATCTATATCAGGAACGTATTCTGGTCTTCTGGTTTCATAGTGATGTGAAGGGCCCGAGACTGGTTCGGAGCGGAATACCACAGGGCTCACCTATGAGTCCCCTCCTCTTTAACATTTACACCAAATATATACATCAAATACCAAGGGCCACTCACAACATCATACAATATGCTGACGATTTTTGTTTTTATCATAGTACATTAGACACCATACAAGGAATTTTAGAATTGCGCAACCTGATTCATACTCTACGTGTTCAATTATTATCTCGCGGTTTATCTTTTTCTCCCGAGAAATCAAAAATTATAATCTTTAACCCTTATACATCAAACCGACATCCTAACAATCTGACACATATACTACAAATTCCGGTGGTACCTTCCTGGACTTACCTGGGGGTTTCCTTTGATAGAAAATTAAATTGGAAAATCCATATTAACAAACTGCTAGCAAAAGGAAAACAAATAATCAATCTTTTAAAGGACTTGGCGAATACGAAATGGGGTGGACACCCATCCATTGTGACTTTGTTCTTTCGCTCTTTATTCAAGTATTCGGCACCCGTTTATGGTGGGACGATTGATACTTGGGCTAATAAAAATAGACATTTTACAGAGACAGGCACTCCGCGTTTGTCTAGGATTAATGAAATCTAGTCCAAATATTAGTGTTTACAGCGAGAGCGCTGAACAGGCCCTTTCATTTAGACGCCAATATTCTACAACGAAATTCCTATTTAAAATATGGGAAAGACACACCCATCCTTCCAATAAAGTATTTGCAATACAACGACAACTGGGTGAAATTTTACCCTTGGATAGAGCATGTTCTAGATATTACTTTTTTTTTATTGTTACGTCATAGACAGAGAAGCATATCACTTAAGTTATACTATACAAAATCCCTTGATTTACACTTTGAAGATTCCTACCGAGTCACCTGTCAACGTCAATTATGTTGATTTCGGTCGACATGAATATTATAAAGAAATTAGGCCAGACTACGACTTCATATACACTGACGGATCAAAAGATGACGAACATGTCGGCTGCGCATTCTACGCACCCTGCCAAAACATAGTCAGACAATTCTCCTTACCGCAAGACATGTCCATATTTTCGGCAGAATGTTATGCCATACACCAGACATTGCTCTATGCCCTTGGAGCGGGATTTTAAAAAAACTCTAATTCTAACTGACACATTGAGTGTCTTATTTACACTCGATCGTTGTGGGAAAGATGCATATCGCATGCCCATTCTCCCGTCCCTGATCTTACAAACTACATTAAATCTCCGCCAAAATGATCAACGAGTGCAATTTACGTACGTAAAAGCTCATAGCAATCTTAATATATATGAGGATTTAGTGGACCAATATGCAAAAAAGGCAAAGAACACTCTTTTTCCTACACCTCTTAGTTTATCCTATACTGATCTTCTACCCCGAGTTAAAATGAAACTTAATTCCCAATGGGAAGCTCGGGCACTTAATCAAATTACAAATACGACCACCTATAAATGGTACACAGAAAAAGTAGTCAGTCGACCCTGGTTTTATAAACTCAAACTTCCTCGTGAAGTGATAACTTTCACACTTCGCCTACGAACGGGACACTTTTGCACAAACGAACACCTAGCAAGACTGCATCAAAATCCCTCCCCTGCTTGTGATTGCGGAGAAAACAAACACCAAATCATCTATTCTTCCATTGCCCGTTAAGGAGCAAATCCAGACATGCTCTTTTTAACAGTTTACACAGAGCCAAAATACCATTTCCCATATCCATACCATCCCTATTATCGTCTCCTTCACCTCGTACGATGTGGATATTATATAGTTTTGCCAGACAGAGTGGTATTCAATTTTGAAATTTGTATGTATGTTCAAGCTTCTGATCAGTGCTAAGGTACAGTGAAGTGTAATATTACAATATATTTACGACCACAACTTACTATGACTTCGATTCAATGGTACTTCTGCTCACAAGTGTACTACATCGCAGATCTTTGACCAAAACTGCCATATACCCGGCGGTAAGGGTCACGAAGAAGAAGAAGAAGAAGAAGAAGTGGTGATTTATTCATTCTAGATTTTTGGACTTTTAACCACTGTTATTTAGAACAGATTTACCTACGTTTCGGAGGCTGCATCTGCCTCCGTCTTCAAGGTAGCGTGTCAAGGAATATAGAGATTAGGTAAAGCCATCCGAAGATTGCCGATCTTGCACGAACGCGTGACGTCACCGGAGAAGCAGTGAGCTCGGCTGAAGCAGACGGCCCCTAGCATTTATATGGGAGATTCAGAGAGCGAAAGTATATTATTACTTTTAGGAGGGGGAAAATAATAATTGTCATCCTCCAAGATGGTATTGAGGCATCCTTTTAATGATTAGTAACATAATTGAAAAGCGCTACTTTTAAAAGGGGGCAAAGTACATGTGAAAAAATGTATTTTGAAAATCCATATTCCTGAAACTTTCTGACCGATGCGCTACAAAGAAAGTTGCGTGTTCTCCTTTAGAATTTCGTCATTTTACAAATCGTATTATAATTTTAACAAAAAACGTGGCATGCTAGAGAAGAATTAAAGAGTTTTAAAAAATAATTGATTAATAGACTTAGTTTATTTTACTTCGCTTATCTGTCACATATGGCTAATCGCAAAGATGAGGATGCGTGATGATATGATGAAATTGAAGAAAGGAAAGTAGACCCATGCCCGGGCGGGGATTCGAACCTGGGGGCACTTGGCATCGTAAAGCGTTGTGCTAACCACTTCGCCACGGAGGTCAGCATTACAAGGAAATAAACAGAAATTGGCATCTATGTTTTAATATGCGAGACGTTGTGATGAAAATTATTAATATATCTGAAATATCGGGAGTTGACCTTGCAGTCTCTAAATGTACTTTTAGGGTTACGCAAAACCTTTACTCAAAATTGCTAGTGTAAATTTATAAGCTATTAATATTCAAAACTTATTCCTGTTCGAAAAGAGAAACTGCCAAGTCAAATTAATATTTCGTAGAAATACATGTATTTATCACGATATATCGACTTGTTTCCAGATTTCGTGAAACAGGATCAGTTAATGACAAACCCTACCACATACAACCAACCAGCAGTTTTGACACAAGGTGTGCTGCAGGATGTGGAGCAGAGGATATCACAATCTCCCAGGAAATCTGTTCGTAAACTTGCTGCACAGTTAGGTGTATCAAAAACAAAAACTCACCGAGCGTTAAAACAATTGCACCTACCTGCATATAAGGTACAGGCTGTGCAAGAACTGAAGAAAGCAGACAAAGGTGCACGTGTAAGATACTGCCAGTGGTTTAGAAATTTTATTAGAGACAGTGGTGTGAATATTTTGGATAAGGTTTTTTTCACGGATGAAGCATGGTTCCACTTAAATGGATATGTCAACAGTCAAAATCCTCGACACTGGTCAAGTAACAATCCCCATTTGTTACATGAACAATCACTTCATCCACAAAAGATCGGTGTGTGGTGCGGGATTTCGCGGAGAAAAATAATCGGTCCATTCTTTTTCAACACAACAGTTGACGGAATAGTTTATCGTGACCTTATCACACAGTTTATTTCTCTGTTGGAACGTGATGAACGTGATTGTTGGTTACAACAAGACTCCGCAACATGTCACACGTCTAATGAAACTTTAGACATGTTGGCAGAGTTTTTTGGCGATCACATTATAAGCAAAAACTTATGGCCCAGTCGCTCCCCGGATCTGACGTCTCCAGATTTTTTTCTGTGGGGTTATTTGAAACAAACAGTTTACATTAACAACCCAAGAACACTTGATGATCTAAAAATAAACATTTGCACAGCCATTAACAATATAAACCAATCAACCTTGCATAAAGTTGCTTCCAACATGATAAAACGTGTTGATGAATGCCCCAGGGAAAATGGTTGTCATTTTCAACATCTCTTGTAAAGCTACACTGCCTGTTACGCGCATTGCATGGTTGCCAGGAGTAGGTAAGCTACACTTTTTTCACCATAATTTTCATTTTCTTTTTTTCCTGTTTCCAGCATTTCCATGTCATAGACCATCACTAAACACACCTTTTGTTGCCTTCAAACATCAACAGTGTTGCCACTGTACCTCATATTTTTTAAAAAACACACATTTGAACTGGTACGACTTTACGAGGCATTTCAGGAT
Source organism: Lepisma saccharinum (assembly GCF_977018435.1). Lineage (NCBI taxonomy): Eukaryota > Metazoa > Arthropoda > Insecta > Zygentoma > Lepismatidae > Lepisma > Lepisma saccharinum. Next base: position 56,568 of record NW_028143666.1, read on the forward strand.
TGGCTATACGCGAAAACGATCGGTTTTCTTCTCTGAACTATAGATGGCGAAATAGTCCACCTACCCAAGGTGGAAATTGACGTCCAAATTTCCATACGAATGTTTGACATGCAATTTTCCATGCTTTGTGGAAAAATAAATTTACACTTTCATTTCCATTTGGCAACACTGCACCCCGTTTGTTGTTTCTATGTTTAAAAATATCTACTTGGACAGGGCTAACATTTGGTGTATGACTTATGTATGTACAGGTTTCGGTTACAAAGTAACGCCACTCTTAATTCCCAGTTGCACCGTTCGTGGGACACCCTGTATTATTGT
>NW_028143667.1:0-56887 GCF_977018435.1 Lepisma saccharinum
AGAGAGAGAGTCCTCCTCCATAGCTGAGCGAGTTACGGCGTTCACTCGTCTTGAGATTGTTCGCTGCGAGACGGCATAGGTTCGAATCCGGCTCTGGTCGGAATTTATCCGGCCTACGTATAGGGTCGGTAGCAACCCACCATCGTGAGAAAATTGGGGGAGCTATAAGTAACTAGTGTAAGCTGGTTTCAGATATCTTCTATAACAGCTGAGGGTTCGTCGTGCTGACCAAGATCACCTCGTTGCCAGTTAAAAATAACTCTAGGTAGGATTCCCCATCCAAATTTTTGTTTCGTGTTCATGGCGATAGTGATGCCCAATGCTACAACTTTTTCTCCCAAAAAAAAAAAAAAAACGTCTCTGCTCATGACCCTCCTGAAAGCGACATGCTCCAATTTCTTGTCTGCTTCGTGACGTGCATCCAAATTCGTGTGCGTATTGTAAGCAATATCGTAATCTTTGCATGCCGCGTCCAACGGATTCACACCCTTGTCTCCTCTCTCCAATCTTTTCTCGAGTTTGGTACCCGGTTCGCAGTATTGGTAGCCAGGTAAATGCATCTCGAAAAATAACTTGTTGATGATGTCGTTCACGAGTCCCTTTCCTTCGGCAACGTTCCAGAATCTCGGAGGCAGCGTGTTGATAATTTTTATCAGGTAGCCGATACCTTTGTCGTCGTTCACGATGAAGTTGGAAAGTTTGCCAACATTGTAATTGGAGAGTGATGTTACCCCTACAGATTTTACTTCACAATGGAGGTTGTTGACACTCATCGAGACACACGCCCCAGAAGACAACTGGTGGATGGATAGTTGTGTATGCCAGCCACCAGTTGGGCCTGCGATCAGTTTAGTTGTTTTAAATTGTGAGTGTGTGTGTGAATTGAAACACTTCAATTTCTTACCAAGTGGTAATATATCGACGTTTTGTAATCAGTGTGTCCTATTCCGAGTTCCAGTCAGGTCGCATAATCAATGTTTCAGATTCCATTTTAAACATATCCCGAGTCGTGATTAGCCTATGTGTGCAAAAAGTGATGTTAAAACAAACTCTTGACCTCAATAATACAAGTTGTGTATTTTCTTTCAGCTGTGGTCCCCTCTTTTTTTTCGCGAGAAAATAACAAATTAACCTAATCATTAACTCAACAAATAAAAAATACATCTCTAAATTAATTAATAAAAACTGTTATTACACCCAAACCTCTATTTTATCGTAAATATAAATAAAATATCATCTTACATAGTGAAAACAATGTGAAAATTGTTCTAGTAAGTGATATATGATTGTCAAACACATACATAAATACATTATGTTACAGATTCCACCGATGTAGTTTCCGGTGAAATAATTATGATGAAATTACTTTCCGGTTCTCGTCGGTAAAACCTTTGATCGCACACCGGACACGTTTCAATGTTATTGTGAGATTGAAGTTCATCGCTGGATAATAGGAGCATTTGGTTTCGATTCGCGTAAGAGGCTGCCAATAGTCTCAACCTCTTCAACTATCTTTTCAAAGAAATGTTTGATTACGTCTGGTCCTCGGTAAACATACGGTTCATCTATCCTATCCTGTCGCACAACAACAATATCCGAAACTCGAGGCTTCGTGCGGTGTTGTGGAAGAAAATTGGGGGGGATGAAGAATATACATGACTTGATTTATTTATTTCTTCTCTTGTTTTTTCTGAGGGCATATGCGAGTCTTATTCAAGAACTGGAATGATTGTGCCTTTCGAATCGAATTTATGGAGGGGTAGAGAGAGGGCCAATATGAACAGGTTAGAAACAAGTGATATTATGATGATAGCCGTCGCCATTTCAGAGTGGCAAATGTTTAACATTAATTGTTGAATTTTATTTTAGGCTAGGCATATTGACTTCGTCAATTTTATCAAAACAACCATTATTCATCCTCATCGTTGCCATTAGCCAAAATAGCCTCGCTTCTTTTCTTTTCCCCAATTTTCGTAGTAATCTCCGTTCACACTTGGCTTTTGTAGATTAACAAAAATCGTCTGAAGTTTGAACACGTCATACAGGTGCAACCTGATTTTGTGATTGTTCTCATCGATTATTCAAAATGTCTAATTTTCGCATATTCAAATACACACAAGTGAAGGGGGTTCATACCACATTAGTGATTTTAAATTGTATTCTCGGAGCCACGCACACATTTCCTAACATTGTTGCCTTGTAGTCGATGAGTTGTGCAGGTACAGCTGTGAAGTTGTTAATAAGACCCAACACAGACAAGTCACCCAACATTGCTTTTCGACATAGATTTTTAACTAGAAAAATTGTTATGATTACAGTACACCCATATCAGTATTCAATAACATGGTGCCATTTTTTCTGTTTCTGTTGCCAACAAAAGCAAATCTACAGACCACAGGTTCGAGAAATAAGACATTAACTATATTTTGCATACATGTAGGTACGCCCCCGCGAGGTGTGTTATTGGAAGACTCAATACATGTGAGCAGTGGAGTAAATTTTTTTTCTTTTATTTTGATGTCCATGTATTTATCTGAACCCCCTTGTCCAACCAAAACAAAAGCTCCGGTCCCATCTGGAGACTGCAAAAACTGATATGTATGTTTATTCAGAAAAACCATCCATGGACAATACCGTTGCGCCCTCCATGTGCATTTTCCTTGTTGGCTGAACGCGAAGATGCCCGAGACTGCTTTCGAAATTGCTTTCAGCCTCGCATCACGATACAGCCGTTTTCTACAATTCTATTAGCCTACTATTATTATCTAAAACTATTTCATCACACACAATCAAAAAGATAAAAAAAATAACATTTCTCTCCTTCACTCGCTTTTAGCCTTCGTCCAGTGTCCTTCTAGATAGCAGGTGAATCGTGACTAGCAAAAATATTGAAATCGAAATATGAATTATCCGTTATAACCCCTCCTCCTTTTTTTTTCTCTCCCCTTCTTTACATGCCCGCTCGATGACATTGAAATAAACGAAAACACACCGCTATGCTTAAAAAAAAACATCCATTGTACAACTCTATAGGTCGAGGTTCATAAGCCTCGTACATCTCATGCGAGGGACTGCATATCTTGTTTACAGTTTATAGTGGCATCATATTCCTTCACTCGGGAGACTTGCAAGACAGCTCATTACTAGATCTGTTTTGTCGATATGAGAATGCTTGCTATCAGTAATAAAATTTTTATGGTGTTTAACCTAACAGCTGAGGGGCCGGGGCATTCCACATTTACCTTTGCTAGTGCAATAAATATCAATATTTTTAAGTTATGCAATAATTTTTGACATTATATTCATGTCTATTTCCAAAACTAGATTTATATACACAAACAACTCGCTCTTGCAATATATTATCTATTGTGAAAAATTCTCGCATGTTCGCGAAACAGGAAATACACGTCATAGCTTCCGTGAATCGAGCGCAAGGTTACTGGAGCACGCAAAATACCGTATGCCAAGAATAAAATATTCCAAATGCAGGCATCATGCACAAATAGAATAATCGGGTTGAATTTACAGTCTAAAACCACCATGTTCTGGCGGCAAGTGTCAAAAACATATGGTTAGAAGATTTTGATAGGGAGTGAATGAAATAGTTGTTGCAAATTACCTTTTAAACCCAGTACATGTGTAGAAATATATTGCGTATAAGCTGTCTCACTCTCTCCGTATGTGTGTCAGGTGGTCGTGTTGATCGTTAGTTGTATGTCACAGCTTAACCGTACTAGGTAATATTTTTACATAAGGTAAGTTGGCATACTCTGCGAGGGTATATGTTTCAAGCTTCTAGCTGTAGAAGATTAGCTTTAGCCTATTTGAGTTTGGCTCGTCGAAAGCAACTCAAACAGTGTTGCCAGCTGTAGGTTAATTTTCCCCGTTATACAATTGCAAAAAGTGAGTTGCTTATACCCTATCTGGAAGATGTGTCCATGGCTTATGTCGTAGGTTAATTTAGTTTGCAATAAATCTTGTGTGTTGACCCTTACAAGTGATATAACTGCCTTTCTGCCTTTGAGTCACCTGTAAGGCTATATGTGAATGGGCGAGTGAGGTTAGTTTAGTTTACGATAGATCGACTTGTCATGCTATGTACTACTTTCTGCTTTTTGAGTTACCTGTAAGACTATATGTAGGTAGGTAAGTGAGGTTAGTTTAGTTCACAATAAATCACACTTTGAATTTACTCACACTCTCTCTGTCTGTGTGTCAGGTGGTCGTGTCGATCGCTAGTTGTATGTTACAGCTTAACCCAAACTAGGTAATATTAACTGTACTTCAAAAAATAAAATTGTGTATATCTCATATCAAACTAGAAATAAGAAAAATCAAACATTAAGCATTCATGCAGATTAATTAAGCCGTAAATTCAAAATTTTGACCCCCACACAAATCGCATTACATACATACATACATGTAGAAAAACAAAAATATGCTTTTTTTTCGTCCTCGTAGTGTTTACAAGAGTCCCCTGTAAGTAAGACTAATCAGGGGTGGACCTACAGTTTCAAAAACCACTTGTGCAAGTATCGAATCCTTAAATACCACTGCACCATAAGAGGGAGGAAGCCCGGTGAGAGGGGGTAGAAAGCTAGAAACATTAACACCGCTATTGCCAGTTAGCATCTTCTTCATCTTATTGCATACTTATCATCTTATAGAAGATTACGCCGTCAACTTGTAACTTGTAGGTTAGCCTCACCTGTGAAATATCATATATTTAAAAAACAAAAAAATTGTGAAGCAACTAGTCAGTGTTGCCAACTCCTATTGGACGAATCTTCGACAACAACTCTCTCGCATAATTCAAGCACGAAGACTTTCGCGACAGACCTCGGTGCGAAAAATAAATTTCCCTACTGGTCCAAGCACACTCTTCCACGCATACAAAAACATTTCGACAAGCACATGTACAATTTGGATTTCACCTCAACAGTGCTGCAGAATAACAACAATCCAGCCAATAAGGCACCTCTGATCAAATTAACACTGCACACTACGATCAAAATCCAATATAAGTTAGTTCGATGCGCAAATTAAAAAAATAATAACTCACAAAACTCTACAGAGGCATTAGGCTTTTGATAGCTATGACCGTTAGAACTGGTGTTGAGCACCCACGCACCCTGGCGAGGTTATAGAGGCCAGAAATCCTAAAAAATAAAAAAATTATTATTTGTTTGTTTGCATCACAATACAAAAATAATAAGAAGCACGCGCACACATGTGTGGCACATCGTTCCCGCGAGAGAGGTTTACAAAAATCCCGATATACATTGGCGCCCGGGACTTGGAAATAATACGTATTCGCTCACCACTGTTGCCAGCTATAGGTCTCTCTCCCTCCTCATCTTACAGCAATGTTGGTGTGTGTGTGTGTGTGTGTGTGTGTGTGTGTGTGTGTGGCACATTGTTCCCGAGAGAGGTTTACAAAAATCGCGATATACAAACATTGGTGTCCCCGAGACTTGGAAGATTACAATAAAATGCATTCATACTTCAAAAATAAGAAAAAGCATTTACTCATCACGCTGTGTCAGCGCAACAAATAAATGCGCAGAACATGATCTACCCATGATAGATAAATAGGCGCGCGCGTGTGTGTGTGGCACATCGTTCCCGAGAGAAAAAGCCGTGTCCGGATTGGCAAGCACTCCATCCCGTTCTCTCCCGTTGCTCTCGCATGCCGTCGAAGTCACGTCCAAGTCGTCCGAATCTGCATGTCCCCTTGTAGTACGGCTGTCACTTTTCCCGCCAGGTATCAGCCCGAACTTCACCCACCGCGCTCTGGGGCGCAAACAAACATGACAATAATTTCCACCTATTTACTACTCATATTAAAAATATAACACACTATTTCATCATTTACAATTTTTCTGCATTCAGTATTATCGATAAAATATTAAAATATAACTGAGTTTTACATCCTCTAATCAGTAAATATTGTCTGTACAAAGAGAAAATTAGAATATGGCTGCCAAGCGCAGCGTCACAGCAAGTTCAAGCATGCATCTGTCGCGCCTCTCTGCTCTTCCCTCCAACTCCACGTCTACCGCAAATTCGGACAACAGAGATTGGCCGAGTCCCGGATGGAACAGCGCTCTAGGTAACATCTGTTGCTAATTCGGACGCAGCCCTGGCTACCTCCACTAGTCAGTATTGCCAACTCCCATTCGTAGGTTAGCTTCGCCTGTAAAATATCATATGGTGAAATATTCTTGAGGTGAGTTGGCAACACTGAACCGCAATTGATGTTGCCTGTGTTGCCCGGGACTTGGAAATAATACGTATTCGCTCACCACTGTTGCCAGCTTAGTCTCTCTCTTTATCTTACAGCAATAGGTATCTCTATCTTTTTTAGTTGCAGATGGGTTGCCAACACACTCTAGTTAATAATACTACATATTATACGCACACACGCACACACATACTGTGTTGCTATCCATCCATCTCTTTCTCTTTTACGGCAGTATATATTTGTTGCCGGCACTCCTTGCTAAATTGGCTAAACCCTTGCCAAGTAAAAAAAGCTGTAGATAGATGTTGGCAATACTGCCGGTTGTTTAACTCTTCCCTCTCTCTTTTTTTTTTTTGTAAAAAGCTATGGCAAAAATACCAGTAGGTTGGCAAATTGCTTTATGCACTGTAAAGCCACAAGCAGTATTGCCAGCTCCTCGCTTTAATTTAGGTTAGACAAAAACAAAAATCTTGGTGACTTTTCGAGTAAAATGTTGGCAACTCTCCTTTATTCTCGGGATTCATGTCAAACTGCAGTTTGCCGGAGATGGGGAACTGGTAATAATTCAAGTTGTTGTTGAATATGTAGAAAGTCTTGCCCACATCCTCGTCATACTGGGTCAGGATGCTATTCAAGTGTATAATCAACAAACCGTTGAGTTTAGACAATAGGGAGGGCAACAGGTCCAAGCTCGCAGGTGGCGACGGTGCACTTTGGGCGAATGCCTCCATAGCCTGCTTCCTGAAGCCAAACAGGTTCATAGGCATTGTTATTTTATTTTATATTTAGCGATTCGTTTGGAGCCTCAAATAATAATTCGAGCGTCAAATAATAATTCGAGCCTCAAATAATAATTCGAACCTCGTCAGTACTGCCACTATTTGTAGGTTAGCTTAGCCAGTGAAAGATATAGTGGAATCTTCAGATGGGTTGGCAAAACCCCCTCAAAAAACTAAAAAATTATACACCATGAAAGGCTACGCCGAATTAGAAACACTGGGGTTAACACCCAAAAAGCTACGCCGAGTTGGCAACACTGTGAGGTTAACATACACCCAAAAGGCTACGCCGAGTTGGCAACACATGTACACTCACACACACTAAAAAATTATACACCATAAAAGGCTACGCCGAGTTGGCAACACTGCTAGTGACGTTAACATACACTGTAAAAGGCTACGCCTCACCCGAGTTGACAGTAAGAGGGAGGCAGCCTTATAGCAAAATGTCGTAAGTCATTTCAAATATAGGTCAAAAAAACAAGTTAGCATAAAAAATAGCTTAAAAAGTGATGCCAGAGCTTTTTCTGTCCATTTTTTCTTTCATTGTAGGTTAGTTTAGCACGTAAAACGTCGTAAAATAAAAAGTAGGTCAAAGGGCTGGCCCAGGACCTACCATTCCACCTACTACTCACAATACAAAAAATAATAAAAGGCACCAGCGCGCGCACGTGTGTATAGCACATCATGCATGGCAAGCCTCAAGCAGTGTTGCCAGCTCCTTGCTTTAGGTTAGGTTAGACCAAAAAAAAACCTTGGTGATTTTTTCGAGTGAGGAGTTGGCAACACTGCAAGAAAATGGAGCTCATGCCTTACGAGAGAAATCCATTAAGGTGAGCTCCACCGAGCTCCACTTTCGGGCTCAGAACCCGTGCACCTGTACTACTCCCATCTGTGCATAAAGCGGCCTTCTAAACAATTTCTCATTTTGCGCACAGCGGTTGATATGGATTAGTGACATAGTTTTAAAAACTAATTTAAATACATACATAAAGCCCCGCTTCAAACTGTAGGTCCAGCCCCCGATTACCCCATCTGTGCATAAAGCGGGCATCTAAACAATTTCGCTGTTTGCGCACAGCGGTTGATTGGTGCTGGTGACACAGTTTTTAAAAACAAATTTATATAGATACATATAACCCCGCTTTGATTCGAACCCTAGAATTTTTTATTGCAGTGTTAATTTTATTCCATTTCAATTTGGTTCACATCTTATCGTTGGTGAATTCTACTGTTGGTTGAGCTACATTGGTCAAACTACACACCAGACACACACGCACTAGAGATTAAAATTAGTAACCATTAGAGAAGTAGGGTAAGCAGTTTGAAATAACAGTTAACTAGAAAAACAAACTTATATCACGCACTTACCTCCAGTTGCATTGTGGGGTTGCAGCAGAAATAAAAAAGTATAGCAGCGAAACAATCGGCTTAACTTTTTCTCACTACAGAGCACAGCAAACTGAGTTTTTGAAACTATTTTTGAACTTAAAAATACTGAATAAACACTTTCTGCTGGATGGGGGTCAAAAGTTGGACTTTACTACCTGTGACTCGGGGAATTGTTAAATGCGCCTTTTCTAACGAATGAACTAGAACTCTATGGGAAAAATGCTTATATCAGAGCATTTTCATCCAGTGGGCCGAAAAGTTATGCATTTGAGGTAGTAAATCCAGACAATACTAATGTTACTACTGTTTGCAAGGTGAAAGGCATATGTCTAAACCATAAAAACAGCAGCACAATCAATTTCGAATCACTCACCAATGCTATTCTCAACAACACCTCCTCTTTAACTTTACTCAACTCGAACAAAATTGTACGCACAAAAACACATTCCGTTGTTAGTAAGCCGGAAATAAGGGTTTTTCAGGTGGTATATACCAAAAGAAAAAGATGTGCATCAAATTTCGAGACTTTACCATATGGATTCAAACAACAGAAAACAGAATGAGTTAATTTTGTAATGCAGTGGAATATATTTTTATTAGATTAAGTTAATGCTATCCTTAGTAATAGTATATCTGTGATTTGGTCAACATACAAACTGGATACCAAAACAAATCTCATATTATATGCAAATGTTAAAGCTTTTCATTACCAAATCTGTTACTTAGTAAAAAATAAAAGTGAAAACCATTCATTTGAAACCATTTGCTGTCATTGAAATATAATTATGCAGCCGCTATAATTTTTTGCTTATTATCAGTGCAAATCTGATATTATGTTGTGCACTTTAATGATGGAGTGAGTGACTAGTTGACAAGTTGGTTCTTCGGTGCAACGTTGTATGGTACAAACGGCTTTGTGCCCCTCTCCAACTTAAAAAAAAAAAGAGGCCCCCACAGATGGTAGCCACGTTGATGTCGTTGTGGGGCTTTCTACAAAAAGCTACCTGTACCAAGCCCAAAAACTTATTTTGAGATGGCGAATAAAAACTTTCCATGCCTGTTGACCTTTAGTTTTCTCAACACACATACCCAGTTGTAATCGAACCCTCGACCCCCCTTTGGTTTCAAAACACATCTGTTTGTGCATAATGGCTAATCGAGACTGGTAACGCATTTTTTTTTTTAAAAAAATTCGATACTATTATTTATTTTTGGTTTTAAAACATAGCATACATTAGTGGTAAAGTCTTTTCATTGTAATCAAAAGGTTCCAGGTTCGATATTCGTTGAAACAGCTTTATGCATTACGGTTAATCGGGACTGCGTTAAAAAACACCAACATTAACTCCTTGGTTGCAAAACTCCAAAATCACCCCATTTTCTATTTGTGTATCAAAAATAATCGGGAATAGTAACTCACTTTTTAAACAAATCAATGTTATTCTGCAAATTTGCCAGCATTGGAACCCAAAACCTTTTGAATACTAATCAACAATATCAGCTATTTTGTTTTGCTTTTTGAATATCTGTTCGTGCTAATCGGGACTGATAACACACTTGTTTTTTATTTAAACAGAAAATCATTATTAGCCACTTTGACAACACTTTCTATGTATATCTCCAACATGTCCAAATGCCACAAAGGGGGGAGGACGTGTTCGCCAAAACGCAATAAATGGGGACTAATTCTGTAAACTAAAAAAAAAAATTATAACTAGGAACTCAAACCTGGAACCTTTCGAATACTAAACACCAGTCACAGCCATTTTGTTTTGATTTTTTAATATCTGTTCCTGCATAAATACTAATAGGGACTCAACACACTTCTTTTTTATTTTATTTTAAAAACAACATCATTATCAGCCAATTTGACATTGTGAATCGAACCCGGGGACCTTTTCATTACAGCATAAACATCCTATTTCCAATTAGTTCATTTTCTCTTTGTGCACAAAAAGCTAATCGGAACTTTTAAACAAATACAATTGAATATCCAATTTTCACCAACATTGGGAATCGAACCCTCAACCACTTGGTTAAAACATCTCGCGGAATAAAAAAACACACCCCGCGCCGCGCCGCCGCCCCGCCCCGCCCCGCGCCGCGCCGCCGCCGCTAAACACAAAACGCGGCCGCCATATTGATTTTATTCAAATACTATTTAAGCACAGATGGACTAATCGGGACCTATAATGGCGGGACAAAACAATTGGCCTCATTTAACTACCTAGAAAAACGAACCCCGCGACCTCTTCATTACCAGGCGACAACATTAACCACTAACCCAAGGCCGCCATATTGACTTTATTCAAACACTATTTATGCACAGATGGACTAATCGGAACCTATAATGGCGGGACTAAACAATTGGCCTAATTTAACTACCTAGAGAATCGAACCCGCGACCTCTTCATTGCCAGGTGACAACATTAACCACTAACCCAACTCGATTTTCGAACTCAACCATTTTGTTGCCTTTATTTACACACAGGCTAATCGAGACCATTCAATATTGACATCGTCGCCTTGTAATCAAGGGGTCCCAGGTTCGATACTCGGTGGAGGCACATAGTGGTCCGAATCACCACTTTTCAACTGTAGCTCCAATCCTGATTAGTTTTGCCGTGCATAAAACGGACTTAAAAAACTAACTCAATCTATCAACCAATCAATATTGACTCTACCAGGAATCGAACCCTCGATGCCTCTTGTTTTACAGAGCAATAACCTTAGCCGCTAAACTTTCGGGGTAAAGCACCTTCGGCGCCATCTTTAAATCATTTCTTCATGTCTTTGAATCATAGGCAATGGTTGCGCGCGCATTTCCTCCACACACACACACACACATACGCACGTGTTAGGTTAGCATACATCAAGAAACCCCCTCCCCCCACCGCTTCCGATGTCTTCAAGGTGATCAGACACGTTCTGCTGACTCAACAATAAAATCGCTCGTGGCCCGCTACACCGGATGTAACATAACACCATGCGCATCAAATTTTTGCTGACGCGTAGGAACAAAATGCTGTCATTCTACTCCCACCAACTCCTCCCCCTTGGGCACGCCACTGAGTCACACACCTTTTAAAATAATTTTACACCGTTTCAGTATAACTAATAATAGGCCTCATTACAGGCAAATGTCTGAATATTCTAATAGTTATTTACTATGCCGGTAGTATAATACAGTTGTGAAAATTAGTCTCCAACTTTAAAAGAAGAACATAAATTGAGAGTTCTTGAAAATAAAGTACTTAGGACAATGTTTGGACCTAAAAGAGATGAAGAAACGGGAATGGAGAATATTACATAATAATGAACTACACGAACTATATTCATTCTTTGTTGGACGAAAATTTTCTTGTCTTTGCGCTTGCAACTGAGAGTGTTGTATTTTCTTACTTTGTAATTGAACACGGAAATAATATTAACAATTATTTACAAATATAAAATTTTGTTACGAATCTTGGTTATACCCCCCAAAAGATGACATTTCCCCATTTTCCTAAAAACCTGCCCGGACCATTTTTAGGACCCGAAAACGAGGACATGTCCGGGTAATAGAGGACGTCTGATAACCCTATTCACAAAGAACATTCATGGCCATCCATGGACCCGTGGCGTTCTAGCGTTGAACCACTTCCCCCACAGAGGTCTTCCCTTCTTGTATATTTCCCTTCTTATTTCTCTCTTCTTCGATCCTCCATTTGCTTATCTTCTTAATGTTACAGATTAACCTTCCTATCTCCTAATCTTCATACTGTTTTTTTTGTGTTTCCTTACTTTCTTACCATACATTGTGAAAAAATATTAAAATATTAATCAATACGGAGAAAGTATTACAATTCGTCTGGATGTTTTGCAGGACGCTGTTGAAAAATAGGACATATTTGTTTTTTGGCATGTCATCGCAGACCGCAGAACATGACCTTCATAGAAGGATTGTCCTGCGAAAATCAGGACGTCTGTTCACACTAAATTAGGGATATATGGTACATATTTCTTTGTCGGTAATTTTCGTCTTAATTCCCGATGTTAGGAAAAAGAAGAAAATTGCAATGAAACTTCTGCTCTTCATTTTCCACTTAACTGATTGCTTTTGTATTTCTGGAATAAAACTATACATTGCCGAGAACTTCCAGACATTTACAATGCAGACAACATTGAGAATTAACCAATTTTGAAAACTATCTTTAGAAATTTCTCGACTATGGGGATTACTAGAAGTTGGTAAATCAATATCCGAATTAGGCTAATGTTTTTCCCGATCTTGGAACTGACTTTTCATAATCCCGCACATCCGTAGTTACAACTAGAACTGGGACCAGTTAGTTTGAATTCCTTTGGACAGGGAAATAATGTAGACAGAACTATTTCGTATGCATAGGAGTACGCTCGGGAGGCAGTTGTTCACTTGTAATACTCTCACTTAAAATTTTAGTGTAGAAATCTTATTACCGTTAATTAAACAATATTATAATCTTTAAAAAATAAAGTATTTTCAAGCTGACGAATGTTCGAAGCATCTACGGCGGGTTTATTTCCTATGTAATTGGACTATCTTGCTTGGTTCTCCAGCAAATTACTTGTTATTAAGACTCACGCATTTTATTCGTTAGCCTATTGTGTTACAGCTATGTGATCGCAGAATAAATGGGTCAAACATCGGAAATGAACTACAATTAAGAGGGAGGGTGTGGGGATAACAGTGGCTGGAAAAAAATAAAATTATGATATGTTAATGGTAACCAATCTCTCCTGGCAATTTTGTGACGCTTGGTTTAGGTTTATTATTGAACCCAACGACGAATTATGCTGGAAGACGCGCTGTCGGGGTATAATAAGTCAATAATATTAAGAAACCCAACCAAACGTACGAATCACGTGTATTACAACGCCCTTTCCACTCACGTATCTGGCAGAGTCTCGAGACAAGCGAGTAAGCGAGGATGCTGTAATCCCTTTACTTGAATAGGGACCTAATGGATTACGCAAATAGCATCCATTGAAAAGATAAGGTTGACAAAAGTTCACCATATGTTTCCCCTTTTTAACCACTGTTAATCATGTACGACTAATTAAGTTTTAGTATCCCACAAACATGTCCAAAAATTACCATTGGATTGCTTAAAGAAACAATCAAAAGTCAGCAATGTCTACAGAACTACAAAATTATAAACTAAGTCAGTAAATAGCATGCGTTTTCCTATATTTAGCAAGTCTTTAAGTTACTGATTAGTTTCGTTTATCGCTGTTATCAAGCAAGAAAGGTTTTACTATCACTACTTTCAGTTACAAGAAGGAGTTTGTCTTGATATCAAATGCATAAGTTCAAAAAAAAAACAACATGATTTTATTATTCATTTTTCCATTGCGAGCACAACATTAGGTAATTGAAACATTGCACAAATCTTTACATGCAGTAACCTAGCTCATTAATACGTCTCATTCAACATTAATCTTCATTCTTAAACCCTAACAAGGCACAGTGTTCAAGGCCAATTATCAAAATTCACAAAAACAACAATTAACTCGCCCAGCGAGAATAAATAAATGGTACTTAGATTTGTACTTGAATTTTACAATTTATATTTCACGCACGTAAGTGCCACCTAACATGACTACATTGAGATTTACAATCGAATACCTGATTCTACGATAGAAGTGTGTACATTAATTATCTTTGATATATATATATATATATATATATATATATATATGTGTGTGTGTGCATGTGTGTGAAGGTAGGTAGAGGGGGGGATTTTGGTAATATTTTGCGGGGGGGGGCAAGATTTTCAGATCCGGCACTGCACGTGCCGTAATGTATCTTGATGCTGGACTATCATGGTGATGCGGCGGTGCAAAAATAAGGCTTGCGCTTGTCGGTCGATATTAAGCAGCTTTAGTCCTCCAAGGCGAGTTGGTAAGCAACGTGTGTTATGAGCTACATGAACAGGTGGCCGTGCCAGAGAAAGCGTGTAATCCTTCTACGGATTCTCTCAGACGTTCGGGTAGGCACGGGTAGTACTTTCTCCATATACCATAGTTTCCAGAGCGCATAACTGTTGACATATTTGATTCTAGCGCTTAGTGACAGTTGGTGGAGTCGGTTCATGTTTAATACCGCTGTATTTTAGGCACTATGTCTTGAAATGTGCGGTTGGAAGTCTCAACCAGGGTTCTCGACAAGTGGGTTCCGAGTACTTTCACTATGTTCCTCACGGTCATTGGGACAGATTCTGTTCAATCCCATGTCATTGTCCTCAAGGGCAATATTTTTGATGTTTTCAGGTTGAGATACAAGCCTGTGTTAATTCGTAATTGTTCCAAGATTTCCATTAGGTTAACATAATCCTGGTCATCACGCTTAATTTGATTTGGTGTTTTCAAGTCCACTTTGTGCACAGTAAGGCTAATCGCGACTGGACCTACAGTTTAAAGTGGGATAAAAAGCACTATGTGCCTTCACCGGGTATCGAACCGGAGACAACTTGATTAAAAGGCAACTACGCTACCACTGCCCTGGTGATCACGTCGGCGTACGCAAAAGCTTGGTAGGTCATGCCGTATACTTGTATTCCTCGTAGTCGTTGATTTATTTGGTGTAAGAAGTGGCTAAGAGCTGTACAGAGAGCGAGGAGTGAAAGGAGCAACTTTCCCTAACAGAGCGTTGCAGAATAAATGTACCTGGGCCTGAGTATATAGGCTCGTTATGGCGTCTACGAAGGATTCTCTGCACCCAAGTTGATTTTTATGCCGAAATAGATAATGATGGTATGTATACTATGCATTTCGCCACACAACACTAATACTGCATCATACACTAATGGAAAAGAAACCTTCACTATATTACGGTAACCACACTGGCCGCGAACTGACAAACAAAGATTTTTATTTCAACCACCAATTGGCCCCCTCAATGGCGTAGTGGTAACGTCGCTGCCATCTAATCAAGGGGTGTCGTGTTCGATACCCGGTGGAGGCACATAGCACAGTGGTTCAGATCCTACTTTAAACTGTAGGTCGACTCCAGGTTTGCATTTCTGTGCATAAAGTGGACATTAACAACAATTCATTCATTAAACCCAAATATTCGTCCATTTCACTTATTGACATTCAAAATATTTACATTAGTTTCTTCGAGGAACAATTGTTTAAATTATGGCACTGTTACGTGACCTCTGAAAATATGGTTATGTTGATGTAAGAAGTTATTCAAAAGCTAGAAACACTTTCCTTCTACAGTCTTTCATGGAATAAGAAAGTGAAAGGACTTGACATGTTGTTTTATTTTGCTATTATCACAATATTAAGGACCTTTCATTGTCCCTGGTGTTAGTCACGTCTGCCACTTCAGCGTCTCTATTTTTCAGACTATAACGATCAAATCTTGCTAACTGCCAGGCAAATAGATTAATCGCCGCAATAAGCAATAACAAGCATTGGATGGTGGCTGTTCACCGAGATTTGGACTGCGGAGTGCGGAGGACAAACCTGTTTCCCGAGCGAAGAGGCCGATCCTCGGGTAAAGAAGCATAAAAATACAACTTTGGAAGCAATGATCGGATTCGATTGAAATTTAAGACGGCCCAGCATCAGATTCTAATCGACAAAATCACAATTTGATAGGAGGGGAATTAAACCAGATATTAAAGGTTAAACAACGAGAGTGGATAACAATAACTACAGACTCCCTGGCCCTCTCTTCGGAGCGACGGTGCAGGTTACAATGGGTCCGGTCTAAGGGTAACCTCCCTTCGAGGTGCCACTGGAGAAGGGTCAATGAACTCAATTTACACGGGCGAAGATAGCAGGATAAGAGGCTACGATTTGAGGACGAGTTAACAAGGCTTAGACAGAGAGGGTACCTTAACGAACATTTTGAATACAAATAAATAGACGAGCGGAGAGGCGGAAGACACAGTTTTTCTTTGACTTTTAACGTTGACAACCTCTCGGGAACCACCCGCGTAAAGTATCCGCCTCGTGTGTTTGACCGATGCGTGTTGTGTTTATTTCGCACGGGATTGTTTACTAACACGATGGAGTAGAGACAGCGAAAGGCCCCGCTCGGGGTGCGTCCGACCTAGTTGCCACCCTTGAAGATGCTGAGATCCAGTCTTATCGCCCGGAAGCCATCTATTCATCACGCCGCCAAGCATCCACAACTCCAATACGATGACTTCAATCAGAGCCGACAAAGGTAAGCCGTGAATGGAACGTGAAAATGGATAAGCTTCGTTCGCCCCGTCGTAACATCCAATGAACTCGCTTAATTACATAAAAATTACCAAGTGACATTGCTTATTACGGTGATTAAATTGTACCAACGATAATTTTATCATGTAAAACCGTACAACTTCCAGTTATTCACTTATCCAAAGTAATTAACATTCAGATTGTACGACGCTATAAATTTTCAATATAATTATATAACAGTGATCCAAGTTAACCTCAAAAGTAACAATATAAAGATTAACATTCAATTACAACAACATAAAAGGAGTAGTGTCTTTTCGTACAGGTTTAAGCTCCTACCGGAACTTAGGTTTCCCGGAAAGGGAAAAGTAAATGTTACTATCTTTAAAACATCACGCCGAACTATTTTTGTATTAATTAATCATGTCTTTTGGAATGCCGAGATACGAATGCGTGAGTGAATGTAAGAATGAAAGGGGCATTAATGTAAGTGTTTATGCATGTGCTCTTATATAGCAATTACATCATATATAGAACTAACCCTGTGGTGTGTAATTTTTTCTACCCTATGTAATCTCTTGGGCTCGAACTGATGGCACTTACCCTGGCACAAAAGGTAAATATGTTATTAATGATTGCCTTTTGTTTATTTGTTTAATTGTTTTTTGTTGGTTTGGCATTAACCATGTAATGTAGAGCCAGAACGTCGTCAGGCACATTAAATAAGGTAGACGTCTTTAGAAGACTCCCTGGACTTGAGGCACCTAGACTATAGCCTAGGATTGCCTAGTGGCCAATTCCCCCAGGAAACGAGACCGGAACGAGCAATATGTTACCAAGAGAGGTTGTTCATAATGATGATGTCTTGGATCTGTTTTTCACGGTGTAGTATGGCTACATCCTGTATGAGTGAAGATATAAAGGATCCACGTCTTTCATCTAATATGAAAAACATAATTGATTACATGTTACTAATACTTTGCCATCTTTGACAGTCTTGTTCCTGTGATATTATTATGTACGATTACAATTAAACTATAGGGGAATATCAAAGTTTTTTTTTTTAATTTCTTGCAAAAAATACAACACATTGGTAGTATTAATAATATTGGATTATAGGGCCTCCCCCATGGCGCAGTGGTAGCGTCATTGCCTTGTAATCAAGGGGTCCCGGGTTCGATCCCCGGTGGAGGCACAAGTGGTTCGGATCCCACTTTAAACTGTAGGTCCAGTCCTGATTAACCTTACTGTGCATAAAGTGGACTTAAAACACCAACTCAAAACCAAAACCAAATATTGGATTATAAAATTAGCATACATGAATAAAATAGTGGATCAGCGAATGATCGATATACAAACGAACCTACGTTTCTGGAAAGTGCAGGAAGTACGTAGGAACTTGTAGCTCCTCCTCTGGTTCAGGATCGCTGAGAGCAATCGTCTGATTTTCGCAGCAAAGTCGATGCTTTTTGACCTGCTAAGGTATTGCCAACCCAATCTACAATATTTGTTAAACAGCATGCTCTGCAAAACTAATAACAAGTATATTATCATTAGTTTATCAGATCGTTCAAAAGTTATTAAAACTTTCTTTCATATAATAAAGAATTTACAAATATACCTAGCAGGCACGTATCTATAAATAGTGCATTTTTTAATTTGAACTGCAAAAAGACACGAGAAAGTTCGAATTATCCAAAATTTGAATTAACAATAACATGTATAAGATTATTTCAAAGGGAATAAACGTCTGTTCGAATTAGGGAATAGTTCGAATTATCGAAGTTAGAATTAAAAAGTGTACGGACGAGGTCTCAGAAATAATAAAAATTTATAAATGTTTAAATTAAAACAATTATATTATACTTTAAATTAAATTTTAAAATAATATTAATTAATTAAAATGCGTATCTCAATTAACTTTGTAGTTTTATTATTACGTGAATAAGTTAAAAACAGTAGGAATATATATATATATATATATATATATATATATATATATATATATTAGACATTATATGAGAAACTAAGGTTAGATAAGGAAATCGAAAGAGATGTTATGTTCAGTTGATGAAAAGTTAAGTTCTTGATTAATAAATTATGCACAATATTGTAAGAAGGAATGTGTATAAATATTTTTAGATTGTGCCAATTCAATGCCGTACTGTCAACATTATCCTTGCCTGCCAATAAATTTAGATGAAATAAATAACCATCCATTAAACAATAAATGATAAACTATTCCTTTCTCTTTACATTAATGCTTGGTAAGACTTTTGGTGGGCTACAGACCAGCTGGACTTCCCTAATTACGTCCTTGAAATCCAGCCATTTATTTCATATAAAATTAACATAACATTTAAAATTGTAATAACTTCATACATTTTTCATGGCAGAGCTACATTTGTACCGAAAAAGTAAAATTATCAAAGTGATGTCTTCAGGTAAAGATCTGGAAGCACATTGATTTAATTTGATATTGAATTAAATTATCTTACGGTGCATTTCTAAACACTTGGCTAATCGCAAACATTGAGAATGAATACGAGTTATGAACAAATTTATGAATAGCAAACTGTGAATGCAAATCAATTTATACAAAACAATCTCTCCGTATTTAAATGTATCTTAAAAATTCATTTGATGTCATTTGATATTTTCAGTTAGTTTACCAAAATGTAATGTCAGAAATCATTGTAAATTTAAAAACTAATAATTTACCCAGGATTCCTTTTCGGTTCCATCCATACTGGCACATGTTTCCGTCTGAAGCTTTTCAAACAGGGCCATACTTTCCTAAAACGAAAAATGCAATAAAAGTATTTAAAACCTTCTAGTGTAACATTGATATTATTAATTAATAATTACTAATATTCCCCTACAATCGCTAGAATTTTCATGTAAGGTACCTAGAATTTTTTCAAAGGCTTAATTTGAAGAACTTTCTCCATTAAATTTCTATTTCAACTCCCCTTAATATATACAAACCATGACAACCCCTGGTTACTATCATCATTGGATGGGTTGTTATAGCTAGTGCTTCTTCCAGTACCGGCAGCTTTTTACATAAGTGAGAATAAAACTAATAATTGTAATTTAGAAATATAAATTTGTACGATTCCACGGTCATAAATGGATATGTCTCAGTATTTTCAGTAGCTCTCATCTTTAATTCATCGTTTTGAGTCAGTATAGCTACTTATGAAGAATACCGGAATATTTCTTCACATAGGAAAACACTTATTATAAATAACAATAAAAAACGTAGTGATTCAGTCAAATTGACTTTCGATCTCTACACCAAAAGACCCAGGTTAGATTTCCGTCCTGGGCAAGGATGTTCATTTGAATGTCCCGTCTTCAATTTCATCAAGTCATCAGTCATCCTCGTCGTTGCTATTAGCGAAAAGCGAGAGAAAACCAACCGGTGGCTGGTGGGTCGAATTAGGTGAAGAGCTAGTAGGAAAAAATGAGGTAATAGAGAAAATTAGATCTATAGATATGCATACTTATTAGAAAATTGGGTTTCTAATAAAACACACATTAATTCTTCACCTAATTCAGAGCCATCAGCCACCACTGAGAAAACAGACATATAATTATAAACTAAAAACGGCAACATATATACAGTATGAAGTGATTAACAATTTTTTGTGTGAATCTTCAAGATAGCCAGATGTGCGACGTGGTCTATACCACCATTATACATGGTAACTGTTTGAAACTTCATATCTCCTCAGTCGAACGTTTGTTTTACACTAACAGAAGAAAATTCGCTTGCTACGCTTGATGTCCCATTGGACTATAGCTGCAGCTTTTCTTCAGAAAGTACTATAGTCGTTAAGTTAACTGAAAATACTAATTTATCATTCAAACATAAATATTTCTAGCTCATATATAAATTACTTAGCCCTAAGAAAGGGTTAAAATCACTATTTCAATCTTAGAGTAGTTACTTCAAAACCTTCCACTAAAGAATGCTTACCTCCTTCAAAACATACTCTAGTGCAATTACTAATATCAAAGATTCTGCGGGTCTTGTAGTTCATGGTCGTTGAAATCAAAGGTTCGCCTTCCGATCTGTGCCAATTGTCTACCTGACTTTCACTGGTGGAAGTGCAAGTCGACTCCTTAGACCTTGAAACAACAATATAGGGTGTAAAGATCGTCAATAGATATACCTTAGTGAAAACGCTGAACTATTAAAAACAGTCGTTCCAACAAAGTAAGTTCTCGACTAGCCTTTTTAGTGCAGAAGTTCTTGAGGGTAGGGTCACCAGCTTGATTCCTTATGTTACCGTCGCAGCTCTTTGATGTTAATTAACGTACAATTATCTAGAAAACCAGGAAAAGGAATGATCGGAGTCGTTTAGCTGACCGGACATTAAAGGGAGGGGATAGTTGGCTTTAATTTGTTCAACGGTACGAAATGGCAGCTCGAGAACTTTAGGCAATTTTTAATACAGAGCTTGGACTCTATTTAAACTGATCCCGAAAACAGGTTGTTGGGCCGCATTTAAATTCATCCGGAATAAAGGTTCCTGGACCGTATTTGTTTTCTGAAAGTTCTTGCTCATCAAAGCACGAGAAGAAACCCTTGAAACGGGCACTCACAGCTGGACACATCGTATAAAAACATCAAGATTTGTGTTTCGTCTGGTAAACAAGCAGTGTGGCCTCCCCGATGGCACAGTATTAGCGTTGTAGCCTTGTAATCAAGGGATCCCGGGTTCGATAGCCGGTTGAGGCACAAGTGGTTTGGTTAACACTTTAAACTGTAAGCCCAGTCCCGATTAGCCTTACTGTGCATAAAGTGGACTTAAAACAACATATCAAAACAAACAAGCAGCATTCATGTCTCTGACAACGTACACCATACAGAGGGAACATTAAGCGAGGCTGGCACTTCCTATCGTGTCAATATAAATATTGCCAAAAAAATGTCGTCTACTTGAAAGAAAGGTCTAGTACTACAGTTATCCGGAGAGAATAAGAAAGTATTGCAATATCTGTTTCGTCTATGCAAGATCACATACTTTGAAAAAATTGTGGGCAAGTTTTCTACACAACGCTGTATCTATTTCTGAAACTTTAGAGTATTTACATTTCTAGCTTAGGTTATTAAAAGTTGCAACTATCTAAAAGGTTCCAGGCAATCTTGCTAGGAAGTATGACTACGTAATTCATGTAAACTTCGTGAGATGATGATGGGGTTTTTCTACACCTTTCGCATCTTCCTTTATGTGTTTAGCAGCTCCATGAATAGGGTTCCCCCTACAGTAGTAATGCACCCGCGTTGAAGTCGATAAATCAATTGATTGGAAAAGATCGATCAAAGATCAATTGATGACGTAGCGCTATTTTTTTACGTCACAAAATGGGCGGGGCTTATTTTGTAAGGATGAATTTGATTGGTGGTGACGTCATAAATGGGCGGGGCTGAATTTTGTGAGGAGCGTTTTGATTGGTTGGAGGAGGGAATTCGGGTTTTTCCCGTGACGTCGGGAGTTTCCGGTGTCTGAAAACAGATGGCGTTGATGAGTCCGAAAGTCTGGGTTGGGGAGGAGGAAAAGTAGGCGACGCGGTGACGGTTGGTTTTCTCGTAATTGGAGTACGTGTTTCCGGTGTCTGAAAACAGATGGCGTTGATGAGTCAGAAAGTCTGGGTTGGGAGGAGGAAAAGTAGGCGACGCGGTGACGGTTGGTTTTCTTGTAATTGGAGTACGTGTTTCCGGTGTCTGAAAACAGATGGCGTTGATGAGTCAGAATATGTGTTTTTGTGGGAGTCACGTGACTGTTTGTGACGTCACAAAATGGAAGTCACGTGACCAGATTATATTATTAAATTATTATTAATTTAAATATTATTATTATTATTATTATGAATTGTTTTAATTTCTGTGACGCCATTTTGGTTTAGTTATGTTATTTCGGTGTGTGACGTCATATATAAATTGGAGTACGTGTTTCCGGTGTTTGAAAACAGATGGCGTTGATGAGTCTGAAATTCTAGGATTATTATTATTATTATTAATATTATGAATTGTTTTAATTTCTGTGACGCCATTTTGTTTTTGTAATGTTCTTTTGGTGTGTGACGTCATATATAGATTTGGAGTACGTGTTTCCGGTGTTTGAAAACAGATGACGTTGATGAGTCTGAAATTCTCGGATTATTATTATTATTATTAATATTATTATGAAATGTTTTAATTTCTGTGACGCCATTTTGTTTTTGTTACGCTATTTTGGCGTGTGACGTCATATATAAATTGGAGTACGTGTTTCCGGTGTTTGAAAACAGATGGCGTTGATGAGTCTGAAATTCTCGGAATTGGGTACGTGTATCCGGTGTTTGAGGAGAGATGGCGTTGATGAGTCATTCTGGGAAATTCCCCAGTTTTCGTCCTGTAGTCAAAATGTAAGAATTAAAACGCTTTTCAGGCTCCGAAAAGCATAATAATTCAACATTTTCCTGAAGATCATCTCTGGTTTGCTTTGGGGAGAAAATGAGTCTCAAAAGAGTATTAGCATTGAACGCGAATTTTTCGAAAAAAAAAAGTTTTTGTTCTATAATCGAAATGAAAAAATTAAAACGCGAAGCCGCTTTTGGAGTTCTTATTTCGTCGAATAAAATGTAGCATAATACTGACGGAGTCCGCTGTACATGGTGCTCTTAAAATTAAAACAAATATTGGTAGTATGTATTGTAAATTGAGTAAAATGTGTAAGTTTTTTCTGAATTTTGAAACCCTTATTTCGTCGAATAACATACAGCATAATACTTATAGAGCGTCCTGTACATGGTGTTCTTAAAATGAGAACAAATATGGGTAGTATGTATTGTAAATTTATTAAAATATGTAAGTTTTCTGAATTTTGAAGCTCTTATTTGGTAGAAGAAAATAC
Organism: Lepisma saccharinum; assembly: GCF_977018435.1. Lineage (NCBI taxonomy): Eukaryota > Metazoa > Arthropoda > Insecta > Zygentoma > Lepismatidae > Lepisma > Lepisma saccharinum. Next base: position 23,523 of record NW_028143667.1, read on the forward strand.
AGCAAAATACTTATGGAGCCCACTGTACATGGTGTTCTTAAAATGAAAACAAATATTGGTGGTATGTATTATAAATAGAGTAAAATATGTAAGTCTTGTCCAAGTAATAAATAGAGCGGTGTGTACACACAAAAGTAATGGCATTATTATTGCGTTGCACTATACTATGAATATTGTAAGAAATAGAGCTGATTTAGAAGCCGCTTTTAATTTTGAAGCTCGTATTTCGTCTAATAAAATGTAGCATAATACTGATGGACCCCACTGTACATGGTGTTTTTAAAATGAAAATAACTATTGGTAGTATGAATTGTAAACGATGATGATTCTGGTAACTTCAGAATCCGCTAATCCTTTATATACCACCCTTCCGATCTCACATTGCTCGCATCCGTTCCCGCAAAGCGTCCAACGTCCACGTGCCTCTCCTATCTTCTTCCTGTCCTGGTACACTATACACAGTCACTTCTTCCGCGAAACCTACTCGTTTTGCTCTCTTTATTTTCTTTACATCTAGACTCTCCGACTCCTTTTTCTCTTGTTGCTGTTCTTCCTCCATTATATGCTAGCAGACTTTTATTCTTCTTTTGTTTGGCAGTATGATGATGTCATAACTTCTTCTTAATCACCAGACACATTACCATTCCACCCACCCATCCCAACAAACACGCCACATATATCAGTCACTAATTCCAAGAATTGTAGCTATACACTCACACACCATCTGCTCTCATCCATTAACACCCGGGAAAACCTATCACCACAAGGACAAAGACATCACACCAAAGCCGTTCGTAACAAACACTATTTGTTCTTGTCCATTAACAGTCTGCAACCCTTGGCTCCATTCCAAGGTCAAGGGTCAAGAAGTATATATTACATACGTATATATACTTATAGAATACCTTTTTCCGCAAATTATATAACCGATATTATAATATGCACCCTTATTAGTGGAGAGCTCAGTGCATAAAACGGATTTTCAACATCAGTTCAATCCGGCACCCGATAGATCGGACACTTTATACCATGCCCTCGTATATTTCGGTACAGATCAGCCTCGGTGCATAAAACGGATTTCGAATACCAGTTGAACCCATCATTCGTTAAGAGTCTGGATATGAGATCACGGCGTTTTTGTGTGAGGCACAACAGTTCCTTGATGGTGTTTGCAGGAGTTCCTTGATGATTGTCGTAGGAGTTCCTTGTTCCGTGTCGACTCAACTTCTTCAACGAGGAACGAGTGATGCCTCTTAAATGAATATAACGTAAAATGTGAAATGTCCTACGGATTGAACTAGTGTTTGAAATCCGTTTATGCACCGGGGGTAATCGGTACAGAAATATACGACGGCATGGTACAAAATGTGGAATCCTCTTAAGGGCTGATCGATTGATTGACCTGATGTTTGTAGTCCGTTTTATGCACCAAGGGTGATCGAAACAGAAATATGCGGGGCTTGGTATAAGTTGTTCTATGTAGTGATTGAGTGACGGATTGAACTGGTGTTTGAAACCTGTTTTATGCAGCGAGGATGAACCGTTTTATGCACCGAAGCTGATCGATACAGAAATATACGAGGTTAAGGTATATAAAATCGCTGTATCTCCGCTACTAATTGAGCTAGGAGAAATGTTGATAGCTTGTTGGACTCTGAAATCCGTTTATGCACCGAGGGTAATCGGTACAGAAATATACGACGGCATGGTAGAAAATGTGGAATCCTCTTAGGGGCTGATCGATTGATTGAACTGATGTTTGTAATCTGTTTATGCACCGAGGGTGATCGATACAGAAATATACGAGGGCTTGGAATAAGTTGTCCTATGTAGCGATTGTGTGACGGATTGAACTGTTTAAAACCTCTTTTATGCAGCGAGGATGAACCGTTTTATGCACCGAAGCTGATCGATACAGAAATATACGAGGGTATGGTATATTTTTTGAAAATTTAAAATCGCTGTATCTCCGCGACTAATTGTGTTTTTAAAATGAAAACAAATATTGGTAGTATGTATTGAAAATAGAGTAAAATGTGTAAGTCATGTCCAAGTAATAAATATAACGGTGTTTACATACAAAAGTAATGTTATTATTATTGCGTTGCACTATACTATGAATATTGTAAGAAATATTGCTGATTTAGATGCCACGTTTAATTTTGGAGTTCGTATTTGGTCGAATAAAATGCATAATACATGTGATACATGGTGTTTTTAAAATGAAAATAACTATTGGTAGTATGTATTGAAAATAGAGTAAAATGTGTAAGTCGTGTCCAAGTAATAAATAGAACGGTGTTTACATACAAAAGTAATGTTATTATTATTGCGTTGCACTATACTATGAATGTTGTAAAAAGTAATGCTGATTTAGAAGCCGCTTTTGGAGTTCTTATTTCGTCGAATAAAATGTACACCCCTGTACATGGTGTTTATAAAATGAAAATAACTATTTGGTAGTATGAATTGTAAATAAAGTACCGGTAAATGTGTAAAATGTTCGGAATTTTCAAGCTCTTATTTCGCCGAATAAAATACAGCATAATACTTATTGAGCACGCTGTACATGGTGTTCTTAAAACGAAAACAAATATTGGTAATATGTATTGTAAATTGAGTAAAATGTGTAAGTTTTTCTGAATTTTGAAACTCTTATTTCGTCGAATAATATACAGCATAATACTTATCGAGCCCACTGTACATGGTGTTCTTAAAATGAGAACAAATATGGGTAGTATGTATTGTAAATTGATTAAAATGTGTAAGTTTTTCTGAATTTTGAAGCTCTTATTTCGTCGAAGAAAATACAACAAAATAATTATGGAGCCCACTGTACATGGTGTTCTTAAAATGAAAACAAATATTTGTGGTATGTATTGTAAATAGAGTAAAATATGCAAGTCTTGTCCAAGTAATAAATAGAGCGGTGTTTACATACAAAAGTAATGTTATTATTATTGCGTTGCACTATACTATGAATATTGTAAGAAATAATGCTGATTTAGAAGCCGCTTTTAATTTTGGGGTTCTGATTTCGTCGAACAAAATGTAGCATAATACTGATGGACCCCACTGTACATGGTGTTTTTAAAATGAAAATAACTATTGGTAGTATGAATTGTAAACGATGATGATTCTGGTAACTTCACAATCCGCTAATCCTTACATACCACCCTTCCGATCTACGTCATCGATACACATTGCTCGCATCCGTTCCCGCAAAGCTTCCAACGCCAACGTGCCTCTCCTATCTTCTTCCTGTCCTGGTAAACTATACAGTCACTTCTTCCGCGAAACCTACTCGTTTTGCTCTCTTTATTTTCTTTACATCTAGACTCTCCGATTCCTTTTTCTCTTTTTGCTGTTCTTCCTCCATTATATGCTAGCAGACTTTTATTTTCCTTTTCTCTAACAGTTTGATGAGGTCAGAACCTCTTCTTAATCACCAGACACATTAAAGTTTCACCCACCCCATCCCAACAAACACGCCACACATATCACTCACTAATTCCGAGAATTGTAGCTATACAAGTAACGGATTGAACCGATATTGCAAATGCGTTTTATGCACTACGGCTAATCGAAACATAAATATATGAGGGCGTGGTAGAAAATGTGGTATTTTCTTGAAGGTCCGTTCGAATGACAGATTGAACCGATGTTTCAAATTTGTTTTATGCACAGAGACTAATCGGAACAGAAATATAGGAGGGCATTGTAAAAATGTGATACTTTTTGAGAGGCCGACCGAATAACGGATTGAACCGTTGTTTCAAATCCGTTTTACACACTGAGGCTAAATGTAACAGAAATATACGAGGACATGGTAGAAAATGTGGTACCTTCTAGAGTTATTTTGACCGTAGACCCCTTCCATATACTCTATGGTCCGAATTTACAATTGCCTTTCACTCTAGTTCGATTAGGGCCGGCTGGACAGCCCTTTAATATTTTCCGTACAGGTTTTTCAACTTTTCCAATTTACCTACAACAACGAGCTGACAATAAACATCACCCAGGATTACTATGTAATATTATACAATTAATTGTCATCTCATCTCGTTATGACAATGGGGGCCGCCATCTTGGTTTTTGTTATTTTTACCGTAGACCACCGTCCATATACTCTATGGAAAGGTCTTGACGTACAGATTCCGAATCTACAATTGCCTTTCACTCTAGTTCAATTAGTGCCGGCTGGACAGCCCTTTAAATTTTCCGGACAGATTTTTCAACTTTTCAAATTTACCTATAACATCGAGCTGACAATAAACATCACCCACCATTACTATGTAATATTATACAATTAATTGTCATCTCAGCTCGTTATGACAATGGGGGCCGCCATCTTGGCCGCCATCTTGGTTTTTGTTATTTTTACCGTAGACCACCGTCCATATACTCTATGGAAAGGTCTTGACGTACAGATTCCGAATCTACAATTGCCTTTCACTCTAGTTCAATTAGGGCCGGCTGGACAGCCCTTCAAAGTTTCGATACCATGTGCGATATGATAAACGATGAAAAACCTGAAGTTATGGTTGAAAATATTTTCTACAGATTCCGAATCTACAATTGCCTTTCACTCTAGTTCAATTAGGGCCGGCTGGACAGCCCTTTAAAATTTTCTGGACAGGTTTTTCAACTTTTCCAATTTACTTACAACAACGAGCTGACAATAAACATCACCCACGATTACTATGTAATATTATACAATTAATTGTCATCTCAGCTCGTTATGGCAATGGGGGCCGCCATCTTGGCCGCCATCTTGGTTTTTGTAATTTTTACCGTAGACCACTGTCCATATACTCTATGGAAAGGTCTTGACGTACAGATTCCGAATCTACAATTGCCTTACACTCTAGTTCAATTAGGGCCGGCTGGACAGCCCTTTAAAGTTTTCCGGACAGGTTTTTCAACTTTTTCAATTTACCTACAACAACGAGCTGACAATAAACATCACCCAGGATTACTATGTAATATTATACAATTAATTGTCATCTCAGCTCGTTATGACAATGGGGGCCGCCATCTTGGTTTTTGTTATTTTTACCGTAGACCACCGTCCATATACTCTATGGAAAGGTCTTGACGTACAGATTCCGAATCTACAATTGCCTTTCACTCTAGTTCAATTAGGGCCGGCTGGACAGCCCTTTAAAGTTTTCCGGACAGATTTTTCAACTTTTCAAATTTACCTATAACAACGAGCTGACAATAAACATCACCCACCATTACTATGTAATATTATACAATTAATTGTCATCTCAACTCGTTATGACAATGGGGGCCGCCATCTTGGCCGCCATCTTGGTTTTTGTTATTTTTACCGTAGACCACCGTCCATATACTCTATGGAAAGGTCTTGACGTACAGATTCCGAATCTACAATTGCCTTTCACTCTAGTTCAATTAGGGCCGGCTGGACAGCCCTTTAAAGTTTCGATACCATGTGCGATATGATAAACGATGAAAAACCTGAAGTTATGGTCGAAAATATTTTCTACAGATTCCGAATCTACAATTGCCTTTCACTCTAGTTCAATTAGGGCCGGCTGGACAGCCCTTTAAAGTTTCGATACCATGTGCGATATGATAAACGATGAAAAACCTGAAGTTATGGTCGAAAATATTTTCTACAGATTCCGAATCTACAATTGCCTTTCCCTCTAGTTCAATTAGGGCCGGCTGGACAGCCCTTTAAAATTTTCCGGACAGATTTTTCAACTTTTCCAATTTACCTACAACAACGAGCTGACAATAAACATCACCCACGATTACTATGTAATATTATACAAATAATTGTCATCTCAGCTCGTTATGGCAATGGGGGCCGCCATCTTTGCAGCCATCTTGGTTTTTGTTATTTTTACCGTAGACCACCGTCCATATACTCTATGGAAAGGTCTTGACGTACAGATTCCGAATCTACAATTGCCTTTCACTCTAGTTCAATTAGGACCGGCTGGAGAGCCCTTTAAAATTTTCCGGACAGGTTTTTCAACTTTTCAAATTTACCTATCTTATGCCTCTCAAAAAACTGCTTCGATAAAAGTTGGAAACAACCGCCTACGCACCTAAAACATTCGCTTTCTCTTATCGCCTCGAACGCGTTTCGAGAGGCATAAGATAAAAGCTATTAGCGCTGTTGGGTGTCACCATCGGGTATCGAAGAAGGGACCACCTTGATCATAACGTGACGAAAGTAACATTACCTATACTTATGTTCTTACCACAATTGGCCTCCCCGATTGCGTAGTGGCAACAGCTTCGTCGGCTTGTAAAAAAGGGTCCCGGTTTCGATACCCGGTGGAAGCACATAGTGGTTCGGATCCCACTTTAAACTTTAAGTCCAATCCCAATTAGCCTTACTGTGCATAAAGTGGACTTAAAACACCAAGGCAATCAATCTTTACCACTATTCCTTTACCTTCGCGATAATATAAAAGTGGTAAAACATAGATCACATGACATCACAAACTATACCTTATCTAAAGATTCATATGCGTCCTTTTGCAATTTCTTTCCCAGTATGGCGTGCCAATACTCCATATTTCACCAAATATCACTTAAGTGATAACTAGAGACCGGATTTTAGGCAAAATGTCTATTCTTTCCTGTTAGAGATATGATGAAAACGAATGTTGCGAAGGCCAAGGGGGAGGGATTAGCTTCATTTAAAGGCAATTTAATTTTGCCTATTTTGCCTATTTCATACGATATTGCCTATATTATTTCATAAATGCCAGATATTGCCTATTTTAGGCATTTTCTTTAAAATTGGGACATGACTGAACTCTGTACATACAATTTCCTGTTCCCAAGATAAGTTTCGGATGCTTGAAAGAAATTTAAAGTAACAGTTAGCGAGTTATTGCAGCTAATAAGAACTTGGACAAATTGAGGGCAATTCAACAAGTTCTGAAAGGTGAAAATATACAAACAGTTAGATCCACATGTTCTCGCGTGCTTTAAGTATGCTCCGGTAACATCTATGGAGATTGAAAGATCTTTTTCAATTCTAAAAAAATGTGTTTTCCGATTGCAGACATAACTTGTCAGTTGATCACCTGAAAAAATATCTTGTTGTGATGTACAACCACAATTAGTGCTTCTTATTCAGAGACTGCCAAACCGTACAGTACAAACTTGAAATGCATTTAAACAGTTTCTTAGTTCAAACTGCTGTGTGGAATATATAGTGTAATTTTTTTAACTGAAATAACTCTGTGTGCAGTGATAAAGTGTATATTTAAATAATTTGCGTACTGGTTGGAAGTAGCCAACAATTTCTTTTGTCAGACTATTGTGTGTAGCCATTATACAGTAGTGGCATTAATTCTGGACACTTTTAGTAAAATTTTATTTTTTTAAAAATCTCGAATGTACAGTAGAAACTATATTCTGTATAGAAATATTAAACAAGTTTAAATGACATCGTTCAGTAATTTCAATAATTCCATCTGTGTGCAGCATTGTTGTCTGATTATAATTGTTATTGTTGTTTTCAACCAACAGAACGCTTGTGTGCGATTGTTGTATAGTAGGTCAATTTCCAACTGCTGCAAACAATGAAGCTCACACTTAACCCACAGTACAATACAGAAAATACCAATAATCAGAGAACAATGCTGCAGTAAGATGAAATTCTTGAAGCTACTGAACAATGTACAACAATGATGCTCCTAGTTGACCTACTATACAACAATCGCACACAAGCGTTCTGTTGGTTGAAAATAACAATAACAATAATAGACTACAATGCTGCACTCGGATGCAATTATTGAAGTTACTGAACGATGTCATTTAAACTTGTTTAATATTTCTATACAGAATATAGTTTCTACATTCGAGATTTTTAAAAAAAAATAACATTTTACTAAAAGTGTCCAGAATTAATGCCACTACTGTACAATGGAAAATTTTGGGCTGACGTGACTCCTGTTTGCAGTGATTTTTTAAGTACCATATTGGACTGCTGTCTCTAATGATGAGCTCCTGGTTTATTTTAAACAACTATAAAGAATGTACAGGTATGTTTCTATATTATTTAAACACCTATTTCTTTTTGTATGTCTGTCTTCATTATTTTGAGTTAAATTTCATTGCCTTTTTTATTGCCTATTTGTATTTTAATGCCTATTTTACTGCCTATTTTGAAAATTATAAGTGCTTATTTGCCTGCCTATTTTATATGTTTTTAGTGCCTAAACATCCGGTCTCTAGTGATAACAAATCCGTCTTGACACATTTTTCAATTACCAATCATCCGATTTGTAACAATATATCACATGATTCGCTTTCTCTTATTGCCTCGAACGCGTTCGAGGCATAAGAGACGAATTTTAAAGGCGCGTAGGCGGTTGTTTCCAACTTTTAAATGTTTATATTGTGTAAGGAATTTGCTATCAGATTAAAATGTGAAGGTACGTGTCAATGGTGGTAGTGGGAAAATGTTGAGAATGAAAGAGATTATATTTTTACTGCACTTTTGCGTTTTCTTTTCCATTCGATGCACACAGATCTGCGATAAAGCAATTGAACACAACAAAAAACCTTTGATTAGCAGAAAACTGAACAGTAATCTGACTTTTGACTACAAGTTTGAAAATATTAAAGGGATCCCTGGTTCGATACTCGATGACATTCGCCAACGGACATCTTATATTCCCCTTATATGTATTTTTCGTACCTTGATAAGAAAAACCGTTGGAACAATCTGGAGGACTTAATAGTGAATAGGGAAAACAGTTGGGAATGAATGGACGTAAGAAATGGGCGTGTGTTGAATTTGATCAGAGAACAAACTTTTTATAATATTGAGCATGAATAATTATCCGAAAATGTTCCAGGGCGAATTATGTTTTTGGAAATTGAACAGTTTCTTCACGTCATGTGATATATTGTTACAAATTTGATGATTGGTAATTGAAAAATGTGTCAAGACGGATTTGTTATCACTTAAGTGATATTTGGTGAAATATGGAGTATTGGCACGCCATACTGGGAAAGAAATTGCAAAAGGACGCATATGAATTTTTTAGATAAGGTATAGTTTGTGATGTCATGTGATCTATGTTTTACCACTTTTATATTATCGCGAAGGTAAAGGAATAGTGGTAAAGATTGATTGCCTTGGTGTTTTAAGTCCACTTTATGCACAGTAAGGCTAATTGGGACTGGACTTACAGTTTAAAGTGGGATCCGAACCACTATGTGCTTCCACCGGGTATCGAAACCGGGACCCTTTTATTACGAGACGACGAAGCTGTTGCCACTACGCAATCGGGGAGGCCAATAGTGGTAAGAACATAAGTATAGGTGATGTTAATTTCGTCACGTTATGATCAAGGTGGTCCCTTCTTCGATACCCGATGGTGACACCCAACAGCGCTAATAGCTTTTATCTTATGCCTCTCGAAACGCGTTCGAGGCGATAAGAGAAAGCGAATGTTTTAGGTGCGTAGGCGGTTGATTCCAACTTTTATCGAAGCAGTGTTTTGAGAGGCATAAGATAGGTAAATTTGAAAAGTTGAAAAAACCTATCCGGAATATTTTAAAGGGCTCTCCAGCCGGTCCTAATTGAACTAGAGTTAAAAAAGCAATTGTAGATTCGGAATCTGTACGTCAAGACCTTTCCATAGAGTATATGGACGGTGGTCTACGGTAAAAATAACAAAAACCAAGATGGCTGCCAAGATGGCGGCCCCCATTGCCATAACGAGCTGAGATGACAATTATTTGTATAATATTACATAGTAATCGTGGGTGATGTTTATTGTCAGCTCGTTGTTGTAGGTAAATTGGAAAAGTTGAAAAACCTGTCCGGAAAACTTTAAAGGGCTGTCCAGCCGGCCTTAATTGAACTAGAGTGAAAGGCAATTGTAGATTCGGAATCTGTAGAAAATATTTTCGACCATAACTTCAGGTTTTTCATCGTTTATCATATCGCACATGGTATCGAAACTTTAAAGGGCTGTCCAGCCGGCCCTAATTGAACTAGAGTGAAAGGCAATTGTAGATTCGGAATCTGTACGTCAAGACCTTTCCATAGAGTATATGGACGGTGGTCTACGGTAAAAATAACAAAAACCAAGATGGCGGCCAAGATGGCGGCTCCCATTGTCATAACGAGCTGAGATGACAATTAATTGTATAATATTACATAGTAATGGTGGGTGATGTTTGTTGTCAGCTCGTTGTTGTAGGTAAATTTGAAAAGTTGAAAAATCTGTCCGGAAAACTTTAAAAGGCTGTCCAGCCGGCCCTAATTGAACTAGAGTGAAAGGCAATTGTAGATTCGGAATCTGTACGTCAAGACCTTTCCATAGAGTATATGGACGGTGGTCTACGGTAAAAATAACAAAAACCAAGATGGCGGCCCCCATTGTCATAACGAGCTGAGATGACAATTAATTGTATAATATTACATAGTAATCCTGGGTGATGTTTATTGTCAGCTCGTTGTTGTAGGTAAATTGGAAAAGTTGAAAAACCTGTCCGGAAAACTTTAAAGGGCTGTCCGGCCGGCCCTAATTGAACTAGAGTGTAAGGCAATTGTAGATTCGGAATCTGTACGTCAAGACCTTTCCATAGAGTATATGGACGGTGGTCTACGGTAAAAATAACAAAAACCAAGATGGCGGCCAAGATGGCGCACCCATTGTCATAACGAGCTGCGATAACAATTAATTGTATAATATTACATAGTAATCGTGGGTGATGTTTATTGTCAGCTCGTTGTTGTAGGTAAATTGGAAAAGTTGAAAAACCTGTCCGGAAAATATTAAAGGGCTGTCCAGCCGGCCCTAATCGAACTAGAGTGAATGGCAATTGTAAATTCGAACCATAGAGTATATGGAAGGGGTCTACGGTCAAAATAACTCTAGAAGGTACCACATTTTCTACCATGTCCTCGTATATTTCTGTTACATTTAGCCTCAGTGTGTAAAACGGTTTTGAAACAACGGTTCAATCCGTTATTCGGTCGGCCCCTCAAAAAATATCACATTTTTACAATGCCCTCCTATATTTCTGTTCCGATTAGTCTCTGTGCATAAAACAAATTTGAAACATCGGTTCAATCTGTCATTCGAACGGACCTTCAAGAAAATACCACATTTTCTACCACGCCCTCATATATTTATGTTTCGATTAGCCATAGTGCATAAAACGCATTTGCAATATCGGTTCAATCCGTTACTTGTATAGCTACAATTCTCGGAATTAGTGATTGATATGTGTGGCGTGTTTGTTGGGATGGGGTGGGTGGAACTTTAATGTGTCTGGTGATTAAGAAGAGCTTCTGACCTCATCATACTGTTAAAGAAAAGGAAAATAAAAGTCTGCTAGCATATAATGGAGGAAGATCAGCAAAAAGAGAAAAAGGAATCGGAGAGTCTAGATGTAAAGAAAATAAAGAGAGCAAAACGAGTAGGTTTCGCGGAAGAAGTGACTGTATAGTTTACCAGGACAGGAAGAAGATAGGAGAGGCACGTGGGCGTTGGACGCTTTGCGGGAACGGATGCGAGCAATGTGTATCGATGACGTAGATCGGAAGGGTGGTATGTAAAGGATTAGCGGATTGTGAAGTTACCAGAATCATCATCGTTTACAATTCATACTACCAATAGTTATTTTCATTTTAAAAACACCATGTACAGTGGGGTCCATCAGTATTATGCTACATTTTGTTCGACCAAATCAGAACCCCAAAATTAAAAGCGGCTTCTAAATCAGCATTATTTCTTACAATATTCATAGTATAGTGCAACCCAATAATAATAACATTACTTTTGTATGTAAACAAGGCTCTATTTATTACTTGGACACGACTTACACATTTAACTCTATTTACAATACATACTACCATTATTTGTTTTCATTTTAAGAACACCATGTACAGCGGGCTCCATAAGTATTTTGCTGCATTTTATTCGACGAAATAAGAGCTTCAAAATTAAAAGCGGCTTCTAAATCAGCATTATTTCTTACAATATTCATAGTATAGTGCAACGCAATAATAATAACATTACTTTTGTATGTAAACACCGCTCTATTTATTACTTGGACAAGACTTACATATTTTACTCTATTTACAATACATTCCACCAAAATTTTTTTTCATTTTAAGAACACCATGTACAGTGGGCTCCATAAGTATTTTGTTGTATTTTCTTCGACGAAATAAGAGCTTCAAAATTCAGAAAAACTTACACATTTTAATTAATTTACAATACATACTACCCATATTTGTTCTCATTTTAAGAACACCATGTACAGTGGGCTCGATAAGTATTATGCTGTATATTATTCGATGAAATAAGAGTTTCAAAATTCAGAAAAACTTACATATTTTACTCAATTTACAATACGTACTACCAATATTTATTTTCATTTTAAGAACACCATGCACAGTGGGCTCCATAAGTATTATGCTGTCTTTTATTCGAGGAAATAAGAGATTCAAAATTCAGAAAAAAATTACACATTTTACTCAATTTACAATACATACTACCAATATTTGTTTTCATTTTAAGAACACCATGTACAGCGGGATCAATAAGTATTATGCTGTATTTTATTCGGCGAAATAAGAACTTGAAAATTCAGAACATTTTACACATTCTACTTTATTTACAATTCTTACTACCAATAGTTATTTTCATTTTAAAAACACCATGTATCACATGTATTATGTTGCATTTTATTCGACCAAATACGAACTCCAAAATTAAACGTGGCATCTAAATCAGCATTATTTCTTACAATATTCATAGTATAGTGCAACGCAATAATAATAACATTAATTTTGTATGTAAACACCGTTATATTTATTACTTGGACATGACTTACACATTTTACTCTATTTTCAATACATACTACCAATATTTGTTTTCATTTTAAGAACACAACTAGTAGCGGAGATACAGCGATTTTAAATTTTCAAAAAATATACCATACCCTTGTATATTTCTGTATCGATCAGCTTCGGTGCATAAAACGGTTCATCCTCGCTGCATAAAAGAGGTTTTAAACAGTTCAATCCGTCACTCAATCGCTACATAGGACAACTTATTCCAAGCCCTCGTATATTTCTGTATCGATCACCCTCGGTGCATAAACAGATTACAAACATCAGTTCAATCAATCGATCAGCCCCTAAGAGGATTCCACATTTTCTACCATGCCGTCGTATATTTCTGTACCGATTACCCCCGGTGCATAAACGGATTTCAAACACTAGTTCAATCCGTAGGACATTTCACATTTTACGTTATATTCATTTAAGAGGCATCACTCGTTCCTCGTTGAAGAAGTTGAGTCGACACGGAACAAGGAACTCCTACGACAATCATCAAGGAACTCCTGCAAACACCATCAAGGAACTGTTGTGCCTCACACAAAAACGCCGTGATCTCATATCCAGACTCTTAACGAATGACGGGTTCAACTGGTATTCGAAATCCGTTTTATGCACCGAGGCTGATCTGTACCGAAATATACGAGGGCATGGTATAAAGTGTCCGATCTATCGGTTGCCGGATTGAACTGATGTTGAAAATCCGTTTTATGCACTGAGCTCTCCACTAATAAGAGTGCATATTATAATATCGGTTATATAATTTGCGGAAAAAGGTATTCTATAAGTATATATACGTATGTAATATATACTTCTTGACCCTTGACCTTGGAATGGAGCCAAGGGTTGCAGACTGTTAATGGACAAGAACAAATAGTGTTTGTTACGAACGGCTTTGGTGTGATGTCTTTGTCCTTGTGGTGATAAGCGGCCCTTACACGATCAATAATATTGACAATATCAGTATTGACAATACAGCCATCAATCCACGTGCCAACCAGTCTCAATACTGCCCTACCTTACACGATCAATATTATTGACAATACTTTTGTCAATAAATTTGCACAGTACCTCTCTTTCTGCCTAACGAGCAGGGTGAATCTGTGTGTTTGTGTGGTTTTATTTGGTTATATCTGGGGTTTGTCCTTCCAAAACATGGATAATCGTAAAAAGGGCGAATAGCCATTATTTTAGCGCTTGGAACTACTCGTCGAGTGCAACGCAAACGCTGGATGAAGGAATGGTTGACTTTAACTCAACAACTTTAAAAGTTGAGTCGTAATATTTTTCTTTCTTTTATCTTGCTTCACAAGGAATATAATTTATAATTTACAAGTTACAGTAATCCGTTGATCCAAACGGTTATGTACAGGTTAAACGCTCTCTTCATCTGAGCACTGATTGGCGGAACATTAAATGCGTAATACAGCCACGTTACATTTTTCAACATTTGGCATAAGAATAAAGCCGTAACAAATAAAATCGTAACACACTTATTACCTTCACCGGAGTGCGACGTGACCTGAACTGAGTATTGATGGAAATATTGACGCTCGCCCCTACACGGTCAATAATATTGACAATATCCCCTCCACTCTCCAGTATTGATGCCTGAAAAACAGAAAATCCGGATTTTCTTCAATACTCCATCAATATCGACCGTCAATTAAATTTTTCACCTTACACGGTCAATATTATTGTCAATGTGATAAGGTATTGTCAATATTATTGATCGTGTAAGGTCCGTAATAGGTTTTCCCGGGTGTTAATGGATGAGAGCAGATGGTGTGTGAGTGTATAGCTACAATTCTTGGAATTAGTGACTGATATGTGTGGCGTGTTTGTTGGGATGGCTGGGTGGAATGGTAATGTGTCTGGTGATTAAGAAGAGGTTATGACATCATCATACTGCCAAAGAAAAGGAGAATAAAAGTCTGCTAGCATATAATGGAGGAAGAACAGCAACAAGAGAAAAAGGAGTCGGAGAGTCTAGATGTAAAGAAAATAAAGAGAGCAAAACGAGTAGGTTTCGCGGAAGAAGTGACTGTGTATAGTGTACCAGGACAGGAAGAAGATAGGAGAGGCACGTGGACGTTGGACGCTTTGCGGGAACGGATGCGAGCAATGTGAGATCGGAAGGGTGGTATATAAAGGATTAGCGGATTCTGAAGTTACCAGAATCATCATCGTTTACAATTCATACTACCAATAGTTATTTTCATTTTAAAAACACCATGTACAGTGGGGTCCATCAGTATTATGCTACATTTTATTAGACGAAATACGAGCTTCAAAATTAAAAGCGGCATCTAAATCAGCATTATTTCTTACAATATTCATAGTATAGTGCAACGCAATAATATTGCCATTACTTTTGTGTGTACACACCGCTCTATTTATTACTTGGACAAGACTTACACATTATATTCCATTTATAATACATACCACCAATATTTGTTTTCATTTTAAGAACACCATGTACAGTGGGCTCCATAAGTATTTTGCTGTATTTTCTTCGACCAAATAAGAGCTTCAAAATTCAGAAAACGTACACATTTTAATAAATTTACAATACATACTACCCATATTTGTTTTCATTTTAAGAACACCATGTACAGCGGACTCCGTCAGTATTATGCTACATTTTATTCGACGAAATAAGAACTCCAAAAGCGGCTTCGCGTTTTAATTCTTACATTTCGATTATAGAACAAAAACTGTTTTTTGTTTCGAAAAATTCGCGTTCAATGCTAATACTCTTTTCAAACTCATTTTCTCCCCAAAGCAAACCAGAGATGATCTTCAAAGAAAATGTTGAATTATTATGCTTTTCAGAGCCTGAAAAGCGTTTTCATTCTTACATTTTGACTATAGGACGAAAACTGGGCTTTTCGAAACATTCGCGTTCAATGCTAATACTAATTTCAAACTCTTTTTCTCCCCAAAGCAAACCAGAGATGATCTTCAGGAAAATGTTGAATTATTATGCTTTTCAGAGATTGAAAAGCGTTTTAATTCTTACATTTTGACCATAGGACGAAAACTAGGTTTTTCGAAAAATTCGCGTTCAATGCTAATACTCTTTTGAAACTAATTTTCTCCCCAATGCAAGCCAGAGATGATCTTCAGGAAAATGTTGAATTATTATGCTTTTCAGAGCCTGAAAAGCGTTTTAATTCTTACATTTTGACTACAGGACGAAAACTGGGGAATTTCCCAGAATGACTCATCAACGCCATCTCTCCTCAAACACCGGATACACGTACCCAATTCCGAGAATTTCAGACTCATCAACGCCATCTGTTTTCAAACACCGGAAACACGTACTCCAATTTATATATGACGTCACACACCGAAATAACATAACAAAACCAAAATGGCGTCACAGAAATTAAAACAATTCATAATAATAATAATAATATTTAAATTAATAATAATTTAATAATATAATCTGGTCACGTGACTTCCATTTTGTGACGTCACAAACAGACACGTGACTCCCACAAAAACACATATTCTGATTCATCAACGCCATCTTTTTTCAGACACCGGAAACACGTACTCCAATTACACTGGTCAACAAATTTTAATTTTTTTTTTTTGCGACATGGATGAAAATTCACTTTTCTTTATCAATCCATGATGCTGAACACGAAACTGACAATGAAAATGCCACTCGACTTCCGGTTTAAGAATTATACGAGGTATTGTCGAAAAGTCGGGTTTCCCAATGTTCTAACGTAGTGGAATGATGTATGCTTGGTGTGCATGTGACTTTTACGCTCGAACTGTATTATGCGAACAGTACAAAACGTGGGTACATTTCCATTTGCCTTTCCAAGTAAATTCATGAATCATAGTTTTTACATTAATCACAAAATAAATATTTTCTACTATACTACTGTATGGTGTGTTCTTTACTACTTACGTGGGATTAAATCCGCTTCCTCTTTGATTCCCTCTTGTAGTGAAGTTCAGGATCATCCCTGGTTACTGTCCAGCAATAGTCGGCAAGCATTCCTCTACTCCATTTCTCTTGGTATCTTTTCTCCATTACAAATATTTGTTGGTGGAAATGCTCACTGTGTTCATCACTTACCTACCCACAACTTTTCGGGAAGAAATTGAGATGAGAGTGTAGGAAATGCAATTTAAGGGACATATTGCAACCCATTTTTTGATAAGATGAAACCAAATTATTTACACGTTTTTCATAGTCTTCAGCACGTTTGTTTCCCAAAAAATTGTTGGAGACTTGTCCGAAAGAACTCCATGTACCTTTCTCAACATCACTTAGCAGGTGTTCGAAGATCTCGTCCTGGTGAAGTTGACGAATTTGAGGGCCCATAAAAATTCCTTCCTTGATCTTGTGTTCACTGATTTTCGGAAATTTGTTAAGTAGATATTTGAATACCAAAGAGTTTCGATCCAACTTTTTGACAAAGTTTTTGATCAGTCCAAGCTTTATATGAAGTGCAGGAATTATAATATATTCAGATTCAACGAGAGGTTCATTATGTACATTCATATTTCCAGTTTCCATACTTTGACGTAATGACCAATCCTATTTAATAAAATGAGAAGCTTTATCTCTGCTATTCCATTCGTAGAGGAAACAGCAATATTTGGTATAGCCTTGTTGGAGTTAAGTTAAAATAGCAATGACTTTCAAATCTGCACATATTTTCCATAGGTATATACCTAGTTGTTGTATTTAATTGCTTGAAGGAGGAATTTTAGGCTATCATGCGATTTTTTCTTTTGCACACAATAACCAATAGGGATTGACGGCATTTGGTTGCTGTTATGAAGCCGTACAGCTTTTAGACTTTACCGCGCCTCTCCTCACAGATGTGCTTAATGCCCATAGCCCTCAACAAACCATTAATATGACTGCAGTATATCAGATCTCATTCGGTAGAAAAGTATTCTTCAAACATTTTTTGACCGTCACGATAAAATGACATCTTCACATTACTAGCCAGAAAATTCCATTGTTGAACTCTGGAGGCTAATAGCTCTGCCTTGGCTAACCTTGTGCTGTTCTGTAAGTTTAACATCACCTGCAAAGTCCGGATCTGTAGATGTGGAAGGTTGTGGATCGTACGGTTCGTCTTGTGAGTCTACGGAATAAGATTCAGGGGGTGTTGGAACAGGTAGTTCATTACTATGAGCCACAGGACGAAAAGCAGAACGAACATTTGGAAATACAATTGTCTTCTTTTTAGTATTGGACATACGTTGTATTGATGGGACCATACAAAAAAATAAACAATCGTCTGTATGATTAGTGGGCTCCAGCCAAATCAAGGGAATACTAAATATCATCAATGGTCTTCTGTGATTCATCCAGTCCAGCAGATTCGTGTAGCAGGCCTTACAACGGAAATGTGGAGCCCAAGTCTTATCTTCATCTCCGAATTTGCAGTATTTACCGAAATATAGATTGTAGGCTGTTCTTACAGCAGGGGTAATATTTCTCCGCTGTCCAGAAAACACAATTTGACCACAAACATAACAGACATTGTTAGCATTGATAATGCATTTACGTGGCATTTTTTAACATCACTCAGAAATTTAATTAAATGTCAACCTTACCAGAAACGGACCACGTAATACGCAAACACGATCTTCGATAAATGCACACACTCAACCTAGTTTTATAAAGCCACAATCACGTCTGCACAAATTAACACCTCACAAAACAATGAATAAAGAGGTTTTGTGGCTGGTCTTGAACAGTTCCCCCTTTCCTTACAACAAATAAAAAAAATAAGATAAGAAAAGAAAAACTCAACATTTACTTCTTACAGCTATGCAATACCATATATATAGGGAACTTCTCCAAATCAACAATGCCCTGTAACTCAATTATAATTAGTCCATTGCGATTTTTAACTACAGTTTCGTATTTAGGACACCAATATTGACTAGAAATTGTATATATCACTCATGTCGCATTTTGGCTGTTGACCAGTGTTACCAGAAAACCAACCGTCACCGCGTCGCCTACTTTTCCTCCTCCCAACCCAGACTTTCTGACTCATCAACGCCATCTGTTTTCAGACACCGGAAACACGTACTCCAATTACGAGAAAACCAACCGTCACCGCGTCGCCTACTTTTCCTCCTCCCCAACCCAGACTTTCTGACTCATCAACGCCATCTGTTTTCAGACGCCGGAAACTCCCGACGTCACGGGAAAAACCCGAATTCCCTCCTCCAAACAATCAAAACGCTCCTCACAAAATTCAGCCCCGCCTATTTATGACGTCACCACCAATCAAATTCATCCTTACAAAATAAGCCCCGCCCATTTTGTGACGTAAAAAAATAGCGCTACGTCATCAATTGATCTTTGATCGATCTTTTCCAATCAATTGATTTATCGACTTCAACGCGGGTGCATTACTACTCCTACCTTAGCCAAAATGTGCTCCTCTAATCAGTGCTCAAAGTTAAGGGGGTTGCGTGGGAATGGTATTCTAAAAGCTAGCGAAAGGTTCGCAAATCATCTCCCCAGTTACCTCATTCTATAGAAACATCCTCTCAGCTAACTCCAAGTCTCGACAAAACACCCCCTCAGCTAACATTTTTCCATTTCAAGAGCTGCTTCTAATATATTTTACGTAATCAGATAGTTTACAAGTAGCAAATCCTAAGTCAGGTAACCTATCGTGCCGTAAATGCTGGAATACTTTAGGAGGAACCAAGATCTTGGTACAAGATATAACGGAAACTTTTCTCGGCAGACTCTTATATTTGATCATCATCACCCTTAATTGTTTTGAAAGGAAGTAACTTTGAGGTTCAATCCTCGAATTTCTCGGATAAAATATATACCATAGGTTTTACATGCCGATTTTCTTGCTTAACTACTTTCACCATTATTTCTTCTGCAGCTAAGATCTCCCTTAATTTGATTGCGATGATTTTTCCACTCTTCTCTCAATTGCAGTCACACGCAATATCGTATCAATTCCCAGCTCAGGAACCTGAGTAAGTGTTTGCCTTGATCTACACATTCTCTTGTATTTCCTTTCTTTGTCACACGAAACACAACTCTTGATGTATACGATGTGTTCATCTGCGAGTGTCCGTTTCAAGCGTTTCTTGGCATGCCTTGATGAGCAAGTACAACTTTAAAAAGCAAATAGGAGGATGAAGCATCTGCTTCTAGTCTTCTTAAGGACTTGATATTCGTAAAATTGGCTCGACACATGCTATGAAA
Organism: Lepisma saccharinum; assembly: GCF_977018435.1. Lineage (NCBI taxonomy): Eukaryota > Metazoa > Arthropoda > Insecta > Zygentoma > Lepismatidae > Lepisma > Lepisma saccharinum. The sequence goes on from NW_028143667.1 coordinate 43,622, forward strand.
TATTTCAGCCGATAAATCATGCATCTTTGACTGTCTGTTTTTTGGTGAATGCATTTCCCCCACATATAATATAACTTCTCTGGTCAGTCTTCTGTTTTTATAGATTTTTACTTTCTTGAAAGCAGACATTTCGGCTGTAATAACTAATAACTAAAATACACGTATGTTATGATGTTCTTCTGAACACTCCCAAATGTTAACCTCATTTCCACGTACTTCACCTCAGTAACTGCAGTCTTGGAGACCAACGAGGCTCTGGCGTCTGAATCTACGGCCAGCACAATCCTTTGTAGAGTCGTTTGTTTTGAGATTTTCTTTTTAAGTACACTTTACGCACACATATGGAAATCCGGAGTTTAAAGTTGTATCCGAACCACTTTGTGCCTCCACAGGGTATCGAACCCTGGTCCCCTTGATCACAAGGCGACAACGTTACACTAAGCCATCGGAAAGACTACCTTTGTATGGTTGTATCTATGGTCTCCTGGGTATTGCTCATAGGAATATACGTATGTGCTGAGTGCTCCAGTACCGCCTCGGTTTCTACCCTGGGTAAGGAAATTTTAAAGACACGCATGGTGATTTTTTATACATTGTAAGGGGCTTTGCCTCATATTATATGACAGGTGAAAATAGCCTAAGAGTTGACGAATACAAAATTTTAATTTCCATCAATAAATAACATTCTTTCATGAACATCGGTAAGAATGAAACAAAATGAATAGCTAGTTAATATTACAACAACAAAGACAACTATTATTATTATTAATAATAATAATAATAACAATACTAATATAAATTATTATGATTATTATAAAATGTGATTGTATGTATATAACAATAATATACTATTCAATAGTCAATACCAGTTACAATACGTGTAATTAAATAGGACTAAGGACACAAGCTGCTAGAAGAATTGGATGCACACACTACACAATTCATTTGTTTTATATGAATTGTAAGGTGAACATCGACAAGTGTAATATGTGAAATTAAAGATAAGCGTTTACGTTACAATGTTTGTTTGGAACATGTTCTTCTCAGATGCCTAGATGATTAATAAATTAATGATAAACATAAGATTAATAGTAAAAAATACGAATTGTTTTTACGAATCCGTGATTAATTACTTAACGGTTGCTACTATAGAATAGGTAAAGTTAACATTAAATATAGAACATATATTAAGCTTTCATTTATAAAAAGCTCGTTGAGATCGGGTCTTTGATTTCAGAGATATAGTCATTGTTTCAAATGTCAACATCCGCCATCTTGGATTGACCGCCATTTCTATTAGCTACCACTTTGAGATGGCAATCATGGTTTTTTGGCATTCATTCATAACCATGTAACTGTGATATAAATAAAAATGAGTACCCTAAAATTATACCGAATTCTTGATTTTGGCCACTTGGCCCATAGACTAATTATCGACGTGAAGCATCGAGGTAAAGAATACTATTTATTTCAATTCTGTGGTGAAGATGAATTGGCTCGAAGTGTAAATATGTGGTTGTGATTTGCTTTGAATGATTGATTAGGTTTATTTTACTTTACTTTTTTGTCACTTTTGGCTAATCGCGAAGTTCAGGATTAGTGATGATACGATGAAATTGATGAAGGGATCTTAAAAAGAACATCCATGCCCAGACCAATATTCGAACCCAGGACCCCTGCCGTCGTAGTGCGCTGTGCTAACCACTCCGTCACGAAGGTTGGCTGGTTGTGACTTTCGGGAAAGGAAAGAAGGAGCGGTGGAGCATTCTTGTTTGCAATTATTTAATCGCAATCCTACAAACAAGAATACAGCAGTGAGTAATGTAATAATAATTTATATTCAACAATCGACCACAAAGTATACTATTGATTGTTTATCTTCAATGGTAGTTTAGATAAACAAAATAAAAACAAATTGGAAATGATACTGTATGAAATTGTTTTATGTTATTATGATCACGAAGTAATCCTTGTGTCTTGGATTACATTTATACTACAGAGAAAATACATCACACTAATTCCTGAAGCTTTCCTGGCTGCGAATGATGAAGAGGATTCCTCGGGATATCAACCAGGTGATTTCCGGATAGGGTTCCAAGTTTTCGAGAGCTTACTAACATCACTCTCATATTCAAGGATAGAAGTGCAGAGACGTGCAGAGATGTACGCTTCTCTGCACTTCAATCCTTGAAAATGAGAGTGATGTTAGTTCTCGAAAACTTGGAAGCCTATCCGGAAATCACCTGTTTCATATCCCGAGAGCCGGACCCTGTGATGACTGGTTAGTACATCGAGCTGCGAAGCCAAGGATCCTGGGTTCGAATCCAGCTCGGGCATGGTTGTTTGTGATTGTCCATTCATCAATTTCATCACTCACCCCCATCTTCGTAAATTAGCCAAGAGGCACAAAACGCGAAGTAAAATAAATCAAATCAAAATCAAAATATCTCTAGAAAACCTCTTCATATTTCACACTTGCTTCGAGGTTGTGACATACATCGTCCTTTGGAAAGATCTTTTTTAAATTTCTAATCTATTTATTTCCTTCTCTTGCTGCGCACACTGCCACCTTTCTGTAAAATGTGAAATTGTTGATTTTGTCTGTTTTCTATGATCATGTACAAATTCAGATCTTTCGAGATTTCCAATATGAACGATGTTCAACGGCTCTCAAAATGTCGATATTGTTGGATCATGAATGCTCGGTTTCAATTACAATTGAATCGTGTAAGGACGCCTTTAGAGAGATCGAAAATGAGTAAGATAAGCAACTTACTTCCTGATGTACGTCGAATCGGTGCCCTGGCTTGCAACCAGGCAAATGAGGATGAGCGGCATGAGATTTCCTGCAAGAAAAACAGAAATAAATTAGAATATATTTTTTTACAAAATCAAGGTTACATGCAACGCGGATTACCGTAACATGCAATGTGGAACATTTACTAGGTGAGTTTGTGTTTTAAGTCCACTTTATGCACAGGAAGTCTAATCGGAACTGAACCTACGATTTCAAGTGGGATCCGAACCACTATGTGCCTCCACCGGGTATCGAACCCTGGACCCCTTGTTTACAAGGCGACGACGCTACCACTACGAAATCGGGGAGGCTCAGCAACAATTGAATCGTGTATGGACAGCTTTACACTAGACGCCATGTAGTTGTAGGAGTTTCAAGTAAATCAAAGAAGTAAGCGAATACAGGGTGTTTCCGGACTGATGATACAAACTTTCAGGGATGATGGAGAAGGGCACATGTATTAATTTGAGATAAGGAACCCTGGTTCGGAAACGACTTAGTCGAAATTTATAAGCGAAAATCGATGTATGAAGATGTAACACTTTTATTATCTGCACAAGTTTCACAAGCTGCTACATTCTCATCAGTTGTTCAAAGTGGCATCCCCCAGCTTCGCTGCAGGCATGACATCGTCGCACAAAGTTCTGGCGAGACACCTGTCGAGACTGAAGAGGATCTCCTGGCAAGAATTCTCGCTGCCTGTGACATTGCTCGAACGACCCCGGGGTTGTTCCAACGGGTACGCCAGAACTTCTTGCACGATGTCATGCCTGCAGCGAAGCTGGGGGACGCCACTTTGAACAACTGTTGTGAATGTAGCAGCTTGTGGAACTCGTGCAGGTAATAAAAGTGTTACATCTTCATACACTGATTTTCGCTTATAACTTTCGACTAAGTCGTTTCTGGACCAGGGTTCCTTATCTCAAATTGATACATATGCCCTTCTCAATCATTCCTGAAAGTTTGTATCATCAGCTCGGAAACACCCTGTATAGGAATCTTGACAGTTTCAACTGGTAGTTCCAATATCAATTGACAACATGCATTCAAAATACCGGCACACCCTTCACCTGCACAAGTTCAAAGAGACCAAGAAATAGAAAAATCATGCTTACGTGTCATTTTTTGTGGAACCAGTATGCAGCACCTTTGGCAAAACTTGGGCTTGATATCAGGGGGTGCTCGTTCGGCGGCTCAGATCGTATGCGTAGTTGTCCGTGGATGCATGACGTCATCGTCGAAACGCTCGGCATGGAAAAGGCTGGTTCCTTATGCAAATATTGAGATATTTGACAACGAATATCTTCTAAAATATAGTAGCATGAGAAAAGTTACAACTTTTACTGTTAAGATTCATCCGTTCTAATCAATTTAGCACAAAGTTGATTCAAATGTGTAAAATGGTTTTCAAGAAATCGTGTTACGAAGGAACCCCTGTTTTGTTCTCTCAAGGCATCCAATGTAAGGGAGTTTTAACTTAAGCGCGTCGGGTTTCTTTTAGCTCTATGTTTTGAAATAAGATTATTTTGTTCTTGTCAATTGAATCCATGCCTAAATGCTATGGAAAGCTGTGAAAACTACTATCAGAAAACTAACGGAAGAAATCTAAAATATCACAGCTTGATTGATATAAAAAATGCGGGATTGCCCATTTTTGTGAAAAAGGCATTGTGTGAGATCTAAAAGCAGAACTTTTTAATATTGTATGTAAATGTGAGGCTGTAATAAACGTGACTGCTTCCCAGGCACGTATAAAAGGGGGGCTTAGGGGGCTCGAGTCCCCCAAAAAATTTTCTGTTTACACTAGATAAAATGAGATTTTTTGTTTCTTGTGGTGTCAAATAAAATAATGTGACGTTAACTTAAGGAGAGAAATAATTATCGAGGAAAGACGGAGAATATTCTATAACCATGTTATTGGTAACAGCTCGTATCCAAGGTGGGAATCAGGGGGTCCAAGCCCCCCTTCAGAAAATTTTCAGTTTACGCTAGATAAAATTAGGTTTTTGGCTTCTTGAATAATATGGTGATAATTTAAGGAGAGGAATAATTATCGCGACAAGACGGAGAATGTTTTATAACCCTATTACTGTTAATGGCACGTATCCAAGGTGGGGATCAGGGTTTCGAGCTCTCCCCCCTTTAGAAAAATGGTTTGTTTACATTAGATAAATTTACGTAGGATTTTTTGGCTTTTTCAATAATGAGATAATAATTTGAGATATATATATAATTATCGACGCGAGGCGGAGAATGTTTTTTAAGCCTGTTATTGTTAATAGTGCGTATCCAGGTGGGCACCAGGTGTCTCGAGCCCCCTCCACCAGGATTTTTTTCAGTTTACACGAGATAAAATTAGGTTTTTGTCTTCTTCAATAATGTGACGATAATTTAAGGAGATAAATAATTATCGAGCAAGATGGAGAATGTTCTATAACCCTGTTATTGTTTATAGCGCGTATCCAAGGTGGGGAATAAATTTTAAATTTTAATAGCTTATAAATTTACACTAGCAATTTTGAGTAAAGGTTTTGCGTAACCCTAAAAGTACATTTAGAGACTGCAAGGCCAACTCTCGATATTTCAGATATATTAATAATTTTCATCACAACGTCTTGTAATAATTATTTGTTACTTCAATAACCTCCTCGCAAATGTTTCTCGCATATTAAAACATAGATGCCATTTTCTGTTTCTTTCCTTGTAATGCTGACCTCCGTGGCGAAGTGGTTAGCACAACGCTTTACGATGCCAAGGGCACCCAGGTTCGAAACCCCGCCCGGGCATGGGTCTACTTTCCTTTCTTCAATTTCATCATATCATCACGCATCCTCATCTTTGCCATTGGCCATATGTGACAAATAAGCGAAGTAAAATAAACTAAGTCTATTAATCAATTATTTTTTAAAACTCTTTAACTCTTCTTTAGCATGCCACGTTTTTGTTAAAATTATATTACGATTTGTAAAATGACGAAATTATGGCAATTATTATTTTCCCACTCCTAAAAGTAATAATACACTTTCGCTTTCTGAATCTCCGCTATAAATGCTAGGGTCGTCTGCTTCAGCCGAGCTCACTGCTTCTCCGGTGACGTCACGCGTTCGTGCAAGATCGGCAATCTTCGGATGGCTTTACCTAATCTCTATGTACCTTGCTCGATATGACTTCGGAATAATAGGTATCATAGTTATATACTCTCCTTACACGTATGGGTCAAAGGAATTTCAAGAGCTGTGCATAACATTTCCAGGAATAAGTCAATACGTTACAGCAGAACGACAATAACATGAAATGGAATTCTGAGAGGCATTGTTCTTTTGTTCTATGCATTACAATCGTAGTGTTCGGGGAAATATTGTACTGTTAAGTATTAGAAAACAATGTCAAGTAGAGGAAGTAAATAACATAGAAAGCAAAATACGTAGACGCAGAAAATGCACCTATAGGTTATTTTTAAAATTCATTTTGCAAGTATCGTTCTTCATGTACCAATTACAATTGGAATGTATTTGTATTACCGAAAACTGCACTTACTGTGGCTCATGGCTAGAGAACAGATCCTTTTCTTGAACAAAAATATTGCTTTTGTGAATATTCAAATGTTCATAACATATAAATCAGCCAGCCCCTGTGGCGGAGTGGTTAGCACATCACGCTAGGACGCCAGGGATCCCGGGTTCGAATCCTGGTCTGGGCTTGGAGTGTCTATTCATCAATTTCATCATATCATCACTCATCTCCATCTTCGCAAATTAGCCAAAAGTGGCACAAAAAGCGAAGTAAAATAAAGCAAATCAAATCACAAATCACATATAAATCAGTTTCAATAGGATTGGATGTTCGTGGTGATATCTCTAACTACACATATATGATTGTTCGAGTTTCTCTCTCTCTCATTTACGTCCATTTTCTATCTGTTAGGTTAATCGCTACGATGATGAGCTGATGAAAATGATTATGTTAAAGAGACTATAATACAGCCCATGACATAATCAGGGTTTTGACTTCGGATCACTGGTAGCCGACCTCCGTGGCAGAATGGTTAGGAAGCAGGGTGCGAAATCTCTGTAGATTGGTTGGGGGAAGGAGCAGACACACACTCTCCATGTATATACATAAATACAAACACAATGTCATTAAATATGTGTCAATTATTAAATAATCAAATTATATTACAAAATATACAATATATTATATATTATATCGACTGTCCTTCATTCAAAAATCGATTGCAAATTGAAAATTTTAATATACTACTAATTTTATAACATTGATTCGCGTTACTTAGGGAGGAGGGGAAAAATAAGATACATTAACAAGATAATAGTTTCCTATATAAAATTCACATTTAAATGATATTACATGTTTTATTAATTTTATTAATATATTTATGTACTTTGTGGTAGGTGAAAAACTAAATATGCTGACCAAGGCAGTAATTTATTTTATTAAAAACATAAACTAAACGTAACGTTTCAACCTTCTAGCAAGGTCTTCTTCAGACTCTGTATCAAGTACAAAAGCAACAAGATACAAAAACAGGGTATTATATATACACAAACATTACTCCCTCCAGACTATTTAGAAAGTTGTTTGGAACTTTCTAGCAGGTGACTTTCACTTGCCAACTTTACTTTCACCTAAAAGGCTAAACACAATTACTTCCATATAGAATGTGGTTGGACTTTTAATCTCACGCTCTTTTCCATTCATTTTCCTTCCTTCTCCTCTCCTCTTTCTCTCTTGTCCTTTCCACTCTTTCTAACATTTTCTTCCACTCTTTGTTTAACTTCAGTCCCCCATTCCAGTTCATTGTGTCTTCTTCACCTTTCTTCTCTATTTCCTTGGCTTCCTTCCATTTTCTCACTAGCATTCTCTTCTGCCTTCCTATCTGCTTAGCCTCATCCCACTCTATGTCATGTCCTGTTTCTCTCGTGTGTTTAAATATTGCATTTTTCTCTCTCTTAAGTCGAACATCATCCCTATGTTGTTTCAACCTTTCAACCTGAGAAAAATGCAATATTTAAACACACGAGAGAAACAGGACATGACATAGAGTGGGATGAGGCTAAGCAGATAGGAAGGCAGAAGAGAATGCTAGTGAGAAAATGGAAGGAAGCCAAGGAAATAGAGAAGAAAGGTGAAGAAGACACAATGAACTGGAATGGGGGACTGAAGTTAAACAAAGAGTGGAAGAAAATGTTAGAAAGAGTGGAAAGGACAAGAGAGAAAGAGGAGAGGAGAAGGAAGGAAAATTAATGGAAAAGAGCGTGAGATTAAAAGTCCAACCACATTCTATATGGAAGTAATTGTGTTTAGCCTTTTAGGTGAAAGTAAAGTTGGCAAGTGAAAGTCACCTGCTAGAAAGTTCCACCAACTTTCTAAATAGTCTGGAGGGAGTAATGTTTGTGTATATATAATACCCTGTTTTTGTATCTTGTTGCTTTTGTACTTGATACAGAGTCTGAAGAAGACCTTGCTAGAAGGTTGAAACGTTACGTTTAGTTTATGTTTTTAATAAAATAAATTACTGCCTTGGTCAGCATATTTAGTTTTTCATAATCATGGAAACAAGGCTTAATGGAGTTATAATTTGTGGTAGGCGCCGAAAGGCGATGAGAAATCGAGAAGAAACAACAAGTCAGACAAATTTCTGTGCACTGGGGATTGCTGCGATCAGTGTCCTTAGAGTTGAGGCTCTTTGTTGTGCGTTCATTGTTTATGTTTTCGATATTATTCTAGTAAAGTATATTCGGCTCCAAAACTAATTATTCATGTTTGTTGTTAGAACATAAACTCTGCCCCCGTTAAAGATTGTTGAAGGGGTTTCAGACAAGATCGTTGGTGGGGGAATTCCCCACTGTCCCCCCTGGAATTCGTACTCTGTTAGCAAGTAAAATAAACCAAATCAATCAATTGGATCACTGCTTTCACCGCCACGGAGGTTGCCTCACATATTTGAAGAAGTTGTTCATTTTGAGTCAACCTCTCCTCGCACTCACCCTCCGACATCGCAGTCGCCCTTGGCCTCCCCTGCCCTCACCCTCCGACGACGTAACCACCCTCACCCTCACAAGTCTTCTTGAGGGTGAGGGTGAGGTCGGCTCTAACGACGGTCGCCCTCCGGAAGGTGAACACCTCTGTTGAAGCACTGGCGCAAATTTGAGCTTGCAATACATACAGGGTGATTCTAAAGGTATAGTACAAACGAAAACCACAGATACCTCCCATGAAATAGAGACGAAAGTTCCCCTTCCACTTTGCCGAGAGATGCCTCCGTGAGGAGCTAGACAACGCCGAAAACGTGTGAAAATGAACTTCACACCTCTGTACAGCCAGTACCAGTGAAGATAGAAAGGCGGAACAAACGAAGTCAAAAGGAACACCAAAGTCGCCCATCCGAAAAACACTAGGCGGCAGCTGCGCAACGCATGCGCATGGGGTTCCACAAAGGAAATAGGAGTGTCCCGCAAGACAAGTGAAGGGAAAGGGTAGCGATCGACAACGGTAGGGAGAAAAGAAGCTATGAAGCATGAAGTAACAATTGCACAGCGGGAAACAAACACCATGACTGAAGCAGTGCAGTCGAGAAAAGTAGTGCGGGGTTGCAGAACCACGGGAGGACGACGTAGGATGTAAAAACACACCGAGAATGCAAGCAAAGTGGTCCGTGACACTCGACAGGCAACAGACGCGTACATGGTTCGGGGCAGAAATGGCGGCGCTGGCGGTGCAGCGCAAGGGGAGTACCCAAAACACAGTGGGGAGACACAGCAGTAAGAACAAAGCACGGTGCAACAAAAGAGAAAGAGGACCGGACGGGGAATGGTACCTGCCAAGGAGACAAGAAATGCGGGACGAGGGATTCCCCGTAGCAGCACAGAGGGGATGTCACACAGAGGTCGTGCGCCAGCAGGACAAACACAGCAACTACGGGCACAGGAGGTTATTGCCAATGAAATGTGCACGTACAGATAGGACCACGTACGCCGTACTGACGTTGTAACAAACCTCGTGATGGGGCCCAATCAGCCTCTTAGAAATGAAGCCGGAGGCACATCGCTGGGTGGGAGCGGGCGAAAGGCTGCGGGAGTGTCGTACGGACCCCACCACTCCGTACGGTGGACGACACTATTGGACGAGGTCGGAATGTTTCCATCCCGATCACCAGGTTCACCGTTCCCAGACCTGACGAGGCTGCTTGCTTCCGAGCGCAACCCCAGCCGAACAACTCGAGTCCCTCCTCGGCCGCAGACTTCCGCTCCGAAACCAAGCGTGGCCTCACACCACCGCAGCCGCACACTGCCGCGTGGGTGTGAGACCGGGCCGAGCAAGGCTGGACAGATAAACTGCGTGGGACAATCGTGTAATGAAGCTACGTGGGGGTATGCACGTCTGTTCAACAGCTGGGTTACACCACATTGGTGTACACAAACACCACACGATCGTACGTAGTGCTCCCCGTCGGCTCGAGCAAGACGGACGAAGTACGTGTTGTGGGTGAATGGGGCAAGAATGAAGGACGCTACATGTGTTCCACGATGACAAGGCCCCAGAGTACATGGCCCCACCTGACGTCAGTGGTCAGGTAGTGAAGAGCACAGGCACGGGTGGCTCAGGAACGTAAGCTGATTGTACCACAGCGCCGTGCGGACGTGTGGGCTGATTGGAAGTGCAGCGTCAGGGAGCGTGTCAGTGAAAGAGCCGGTGCGGTGGTGGTGTGCTTGACGTACGACAATTGAGTACGTTGTTTCGAAGCCGTTGTGACCAGTGTGTGTGTGTGTGTGTGTGTGTGCCACCTGTGCACTGCAGTACAGTATTCCATAATTGGCACTATCCTCACCGTACCATGGAACGCTACACATTTGTAGAACTGAGGGACATGCATTTTGTCTACGGCCTTGCAGATGGCAATGGCCGAGCAGCTGCACGCCTTTATCGCGGACGGTATCCGGAGAGGCGACAACCCGACAGCAGGTTGTTTTCGAACGTGCACCGTATCCTTGGTGAATCGGGTGTGTTACGTGCAGGCCATCATGTCGGTCACCCAAGACATGTGCGCACCGCGGCGGTCCAGGATTGATTGATATGTTGTTTTGAGTCCACTTTGTGCACAGTAAGGCTAATCGGGACTGGACCTACAGTTTAAAGTGGGATCCGAACCACGTGTGCCTCCACCGGGTATCGAACCCGGGACCCCTTGATTACAAGGCGACGACGCTACCACTGCGCCATCAGGGAGGCCCGCGGCGGTCCAGGAGGACGTACTTGCTCGCGTGGACGACACACCGTCCACTAGCACCCGTAGCATTGCACGTGCAGTGGGAGTATCACAGTCGACAGTGTGGTGTGTCCTTCATGATGATCTGCAGTATCCCTATCATCCACAGCGAGTCCACGCGTTGCAGGCTGGGGATTACCCACGACGTGTGGAATTCTGTCAACGACTGTTGCAGTTTTGTACCGACGATCCCCGTTTTTTGCGCCATGTGTTTTTCACGGACGAGGCAACATTCACCCGTGAGGGCATCTTCAATTGCCGAAACAGCCATGTGTGGGATTATGAAAATCCACATGCAGCAGTCGAGGTGCACCATCAGACCCAGTTTGCAGTGAATATCTGGGCAGGTATCATCGATGAACAGATTATCGGTCCATACCTTCTGCCACCACGTTTAAATGGCCGCCTCTATTGCACCTTTCTTGCATCAGTCTTTCCAGAGCTGCTAGAAGATGTACCCCTCAACGTGCGACTTCGTATGTGGCTGCACATTTTGATGACACAGTGCGAACCCTTTTGCACCGTACCTACCCACAGCGCTGGATCGGCAGAGAGGGCCCCGTCCCCTGGCCCGCCCGTTCGCCTGACCTCACACCAATGGATTTCTTCTTGTGGGGCCATGTGAAAACACTCGTCTACGAGACCCCGGTGCCTGACAAGGAAACATTGGTAGCGCGGATACTTGCAGCATCGGCCGAGGTGTGTACCATGCCAGGGATTTTTGATAGGGTTCGCCAGAATTTCCTGCGTCGCTGCAATGCCTGCATTGAATGTGGTGGTCGTCAATTTGAGCAACTTTTGTAACAACATCAGTCCGGGGTACGACTACGTACTACGTACTATTCCTATCTGTAAGAGCAACATTGCATGACAATAAACCTCCTGTGTTTGTCCTGCTGGCGCACGACCTCTGTGTGACATCCCCTCGGTGCTGCTACGGGGAATCCCTCGTCCCGCATTTGTTGTCTCCTTGACAGGTACCATTCCCCGTCCGGTCCTCTTTCTCTTTTGTTGAACCGTGCTTTGTTCTTGCTGCGGTGTCTCCCCACTGTGTTTGGGGACTCCCCACGCGCTGCATGTGTTTGTTTCCAGCTGTGCAATTGTTACTTCATGCTTCATTGCTTCTTTTCTCCCTACCGTTGTCGATCGCTACCCTTTCCCTTCACTTGTCTTGCGGGACACTCCTATTTCCTTTGTGGAACCCCATGCGCATGCGTTGCGCAGCTGCCGCCTAGTGTTTTTCGGATGGGCGACTTTGGTGTTCCTTTTGACTTCGTTTGTTCCGCCTTTCTATCTTCACTGGTACTGGCTGTACAGAGGTGTGAAGTTCATTTTCACACGTTTTCGGCGTTGTCTAGCTCCTCACGGAGGCATCTCTCGGCAAAGTGGAAGGGGAACTTTCGTCTCTATTTCATGAGAGGTATCTGTGGTTTTCGTTTGTACTATACCTTTAGAATCACCCTGTATAATTACAAGGGTTGGATAAAAAGTAATGGCAACACTGGTATAATTGCTACTTGACTGTATTGGCAGAGGAGCACGTGTTACATTCCTTCAATGTAATCGCCCCCCCCCCCTTCTGCCACACGTATGGAAGGCGTCGTACACCGTCAGCGCGTCCATCTCTGTCGATGTCCCGCAGTGACCGCCCTATAGCACGTATGATGGCTTCGCGCGTGTCGTAGTGCTTCCCGCCCAGTGGTTCCTTCATTTTGGCAAAAAGGTCGTAATCACACGGTCTCATACCGGTGAATACGGCGGATGTTCCAGTAGCTCCCACTACCAGTTATGCAGGAGCGCCGTCACAGTGTTCGCAGTGTGACACTTTGCATTGTCAAGCAGGATGATGGGACACCGCGCCAGAACGTGCCGATGCTTACTTCTTAATGCGAGACGAAGGTGGTGTTGCAAGAAGGTGCAGTAGTAGGCTGTGTTGACCGTCTGCCTAAGAGACGTTGTTCTTCTTGCCTAAACATATTGTTAGGGCGCTTGCACTCTCGTCTTCTGCTTCAGAGCACTGCTGTTTTTGACTGAATAACATACAATCGCACCCCACTCACTATACTTCCTCTTCTGACATTCCTTTATCAACCACGAAACGGTTGTGGCGCTGTGACTCGCCCCTTTCACGGGACAGCAGTGTTGCCATTACTTTTTATCCAACCCTTGTAATTGACTACATATC
>NW_028143668.1:0-56847 GCF_977018435.1 Lepisma saccharinum
ATTTGTTTATTATATTTAATGTAAGTTTTCATATATTGGTGTACCATTTAAGGGGTAGGGTCTATTTTTGCACAGCCAACTTTTTAACGGTGGGCCGATTTTGATACATGTTTGTAAAAACGGCCTACTTTATACTACCTGCAATTTTGATTTATTGTGCAGACAGGATGTTTGGTTAGTGGATATTACCTGTATTTTTTGATAACCTAAATAACAATAGTGTTAATAAAAAAATTGTTTTTTCTTCAAAATTAATATTTTCTTGTTATTAAGGGAAAAAGTCCTTAGGGGTGCCGTCTTTGAACAAATGACCCTATGATTTTTCACAGGCTAAGCTAACCTACAAATAGGAATTGGCAACACCGAGGCTCGAATCATGATTTGAGGCTCGAATTATTATTTGAGGCTCGAATCATCATTTGAGGCTCGTCGGTGTTGCCAACTCACTCTACAAAAATTCCACTATATGATATTTTGAAGCTTTTCACGGTGTATGTTAACCCTCACAAGCAGTGTTGCCAACTCGGGGTGAGGCGTAGCTTTTTATGGTGTATGTTAACCCCACCAGCAGTGTTTCCAACTCGTCGTAGTTTTTTTACGGTGTATAATTTTTTTAGCTTTTTGTGTGTGTGTGTGTGTGTGTGTGTGTATGTGTGTGTGTGTGTGTACATGTGCCCGGGCGAGGCGTAGCCTTTCACGGTGTATGTTAACCTCACAAGCAGTGTTGCCAACTCGGGGGCGAGGCTCGAATCATCATTTGAGGCTCGAATCATCATTTGAGGCTCGAATCATCATTTGAGGCTCGAATCATTATTTGAGGCTCGAATCATCATTTGAGGCTCGTTGGTGTTGCCAACCCACTCTACAAAAATTCCACTATATGATATTTTGAAGCTTTTCACGGTGTATGTTAACCTCACAAGCAGTGTTGCCAACTCGGGGCGAGGCTCGAATCATCATTTGAGGCTCGAATCATCATTTGAGGCTCGAATCATCTCATTTGAGGCTCGTTGGTGTTGCCAACCCACTCTACAAAAATTCTACTATATGATATTTTGAAGCTTTTCACGGTGTATGTTAACCTTACAAGCAGTGTTGCCAACTCGGGACGAGGCTCGAATCATCATTTGAGGCTCGAATCATTGTTTGAGGCTCGAATCATTATTTGAGGCTCGAATCATCATTTGAGGCTCGTCGGTGTTGCCAACCCACTCTACAAAAATTCTACTATATGATATTTTGAAGCTTTTCACGGTGTATGTAACCTCACAAGCAGTGTTGCCAACTCGGGGCAAGGCGTAGTTTTTTATGGTGTATGTTAACCCCACCAGCAGTGTTTCCAACTCGTCGTAGCTTTTACGGTATATAATTTTTAGTTTTTTATGCTCTACGAATACTGGAAGCTTGACAGTGACAACCAACAGAGTAGGTAAACCTACATCCAGGAACTGGCAACACTAGTTTCTGACAGTGAATTTGAAATAAAATATTAAACAAAATACATGAGTAAGCACTGTGAGTACAAATAGTACCAGTGTTATGCCCCAACTCCAACTGGGCAACTGGGGGAAATAATTGTACAACAATTTGTACCTAATTGTACAATACTTGTACCTAATTGTACAACATACATATATACAGACATAAAAGAAAGAGCCTTCCCGTAACTTACTTCATGTACAATTTATATGATTTTACAACTGTGAAAAGAAAGCATATGTGTTCTGTATGCACACATTTATTCTTATTTTTCGAAGTTGAATGAGTACCGGGAAATCTTTCGCCAACGGACCTAATTCAACTACCTTGTCCGAAGAGGTACTGCCTAGAACCTGACGTCTCAGAGGTGCAGCTCCAAGTTCGAACGGGGTAGTGTGAATACTGGATATGGGTGTAGGCACAGCATAATTTCGAGCAGCAAGTGGCACGAGCTCGTTGATTAAATTTTTGTTTTGCTCGGTAACATCTTTGATGTCTTTACCTAGTCCACTTATAGCATCGATGATAGGTTGGTTCTGTCGCTTTTTCTCTTTGTAAATTCCGCGATTCTCTGATTTCCAACCCCTGAAGCGTTTGGCCAGGTAGTCGCACAGCTTCAGGTTGTCGTCTGCGAGTTTTCGTTTCATTATTTGTTATTTATAATACGTCAAAACGTTTCTTATAACGTCGCAACGTTTAAAAAATTGTTAATTTTGTTTCTGTACTTTCCGTTATTAGGTTTCCTCGTCATGTCTATTGTGGCAAATCCGAAATCATCTTGGTTCCAGCATGAAGAGCAAAATTTAGAAAACTGATTGAAGTTCATGTCCCCGCCTACATAATCATCGTAGGCGTGTTTTAAATTGGTGTGGTCTTGACAAAACAATTTAAAACACGCCTACGATGATTATGTAGGCGGGGACATGAACTTCAATCAGTTTTCTAAATTTTGCTCTTCATGCTGGAACCAAGATGATTTCGGATTTGCCACAATAGACATGACGAGGAAACCTAATAACGGAAAGTACAGAAACAAAATTAACAATTTTTTAAACGTTGCGACGTTATAAGAAACGTTTTGACGTATTATAAATAACAAATAATGAAACGAAAACTCGCAGACGACAACCTGAAGCTGTGCGACTACCTGGCCAAACGCTTCAGGGGTTGGAAATCAGAGAATCGCGGAATTTACAAAGAGAAAAAGCGACAGAACCAACCTATCATCGATGCTATAAGTGGACTAGGTAAAGACATCAAAGATGTTACCGAGCAAAACAAAAATTTAATCAACGAGCTCGTGCCACTTGCTGCTCGAAATTATGCTGTGCCTACACCCATATCCAGTATTCACACTACCCCGTTCGAACTTGGAGCTGCACCTCTGAGACGTCAGGTTCTAGGCAGTACCTCTTCGGACAAGGTAGTTGAATTAGGTCCGTTGGCGAAAGATTTCCCGGTACTCATTCAACTTCGAAAAATAAGAATAAATGTGTGCATACAGAACACATATGCTTTCTTTTCACAGTTGTAAAATCATATAAATTGTACATGAAGTAAGTTACGGGAAGGCTCTTTCTTTTATGTCTGTATATATGTATGTTGTACAATTAGGTACAAGTATTGTACAATTAGGTACAAATTGTTGTACAATTATTTCCCCCAGTTGCCCAGTTGGAGTTGGGGCATAACACTGGTACTATTTGTACTCACAGTGCTTACTCATGTATTTTGTTTAATATTTTATTTCAAATTCACTGTCAGAAACTAGTGTTGCCAGTTCCTGGATGTAGGTTTACCTACTCTGTTGGTTGTCACTGTCAAGCTTCCAGTATTCGTAGAGCATAAAAAACTAAAAATTATATACCGTAAAAAGCTACGACGAGTTGGAAACACTGCTGGTGGGGTTAACATACACCATAAAAAACTACGCCTTGCCCCGAGTTGGCAACACTGCTTGTGAGGTTAACATACACCGTGAAAAGCTTCAAAATATCATATAGTAGAATTTTTGTAGAGTGGGTTGGCAACACCGACGAGCCTCAAATGATGATTCGAGCCTCAAATAATGATTCGAGCCTCAAACAATGATTCGAGCCTCAAATGATGATTCGAGCCTCGTCCCGAGTTGGCAACACTGCTTGTAAGGTTAACATACACCGTGAAAAGCTTCAAAATATCATATAGTAGAATTTTTGTAGAGTGGGTTGGCAACACCAACGAGCCTCAAATGATGATTCGAGCCTCAAATGATGATTCGAGCCTCAAATGATGATTCGAGCCTCGCCCCGAGTTGGCAACACTGCTTGTGAGGTTAACATACACCGTGAAAAGCTTCAAAATATCATATAGTGGAATTTTTGTAGAGTGGGTTGGCAACACCAACGAGCCTCAAATGATGATTCGAGCCTCAAATAATGATTCGAGCCTCAAATGATGATTCGAGCCTCAAATGATGATTCGAGCCTCAAATGATGATTCGAGCCTCGCCCCCGAGTTGGCAACACTGCTTGTGAGGTTAACATACACCGTGAAAGGCTACGCCTCGCCCGGGCACATGTACACACACACACACACATACACACACACACACACACACACACACAAAAAGCTAAAAAAATTATACACCGTAAAAAAACTACGACGAGTTGGAAACACTGCTGGTGGGGTTAACATACACCATAAAAAGCTACGCCTCACCCCGAGTTGGCAACACTGCTTGTGAGGGTTAACATACACCGTGAAAAGCTTCAAAATATCATATAGTGGAATTTTTGTAGAGTGAGTTGGCAACACCGACGAGCCTCAAATGATGATTCGAGCCTCAAATAATAATTCGAGCCTCAAATCATGATTCGAGCCTCGGTGTTGCCAATTCCTATTTGTAGGTTAGCTTAGCCTGTGAAAAATCATAGGGTCATTTGTTCAAAGACGGCACCCCTAAGGACTTTTTCCCTTAATAACAAGAAAATATTAATTTTGAAGAAAAAACAATTTTTTTATTAACACTATTGTTATTTAGGTTATCAAAAAATACAGGTAATATCCACTAACCAAACATCCTGTCTGCACAATAAATCAAAATTGCAGGTAGTATAAAGTAGGCCGTTTTTACAAACATGTATCAAAATCGGCCCACCGTTAAAAAGTTGGCTGTGCAAAAATAGACCCTACCCCTTAAATGGTACTCCAATATATGAAAACTTACATTAAATATAATAAACAAATAGAAAAAAAATCAGCATTCCATATTCCATGTACCCCACTATAAACCATCATTATCATCACTATAAACCATCACTATCACCACAAACAGCACATATTCCAACCTGGACTCTATCTCGCCCAAAACAGTCTTCATGGAACCAACCCTAGCAATCAATCGTTACACTTGAACCAGTCCTTCCCATCACTTGCATTGTAATAATAACCGCCACACTTAGAACAATGTTTTTTACTACGTTTCATTGATATTCCTTTCCCTCGATCTGCACAACTCTTTTGCGCCTGAGTACGTTCCTTTTTCATGTCTCCCTTTTGCTTTCTCTATGTATTCAACAGAAGTTAACTGTTCAGAAGATGCACACCTGCGTTTCTTCTTGTGCCCAGCAGTATCAAAGCGTGGTACCTTCATTATATCTGCAAACCGCACCATGCTTGCATTTTCATTCATGGTCCCACGAGATGTTGAAGGCATGGGCTCGAAGGTGGCGATTGAGACATGTGAGTTAGCCCTAGTTCTGACTGGAGATTGAACAAGGCCAACATCGGCGTTGGGACCACTGGATGGAGTGGTTGCACCTGTGGAGGAGGCTGTGACATCGTCTGCAGTAGCCCTAGGTCTGTCAGTAGTATCAGCGATGTTGAAGTAATGTGGTGTACAGGGTGTACAGGGTATAGACCTGTGCTCGAGAATCCAGAAGCAGCCACGTCTACACTGGCACTTTTGTTGCTTACAGCAAAAATAAAATTCACACAATACAAAAGTACGACTTACACTAATTTGGACAATTTTGTTTCTGGTCGCCAGTGCATGCTCCCGCCTAAACAATCTAATAACAGCTAATTACCTGGTTATGTTATGTGCATTCATGAAGAAGGCGAGCCTTGTAACTCTTGTACTACATATCATTGTAAGACACATATTTATTAATCTAAATTCACAACATATTCCACTAGCATAACAATATTAGTAGGGACCGTCTTACCCCACATGGCTAATGCACAGAAGGGGCCGCCTTACCCCAACGCGTATCATGCAGCAAAAACAACAAACAAGAAGCTTGTACGTTATAGAATTCAAACCAGGAAGCAGCGTTGTATGCCCCACACCTCATCTAACACACCTATAAACCCGACTTTTGTACAACTACAGATTCGCTTGTTTATCTAGAGTTTTTCATTAAGCAGACAGTTATATCAGCCATTTTGATCGTTATACTTTTATCACTTACCTTTGTATTTACGAGTATGCAGCTGGATGTTTCATTTAAACAACACGGCACTTATGTCACCCCATTTCTGAAAGCCTCACTGCGTGTTGGAACAGGCACCGTTAGCTCCAAATTTCGCCACGTGCGACGCTGCACAACAAAACGTTGCAGGTAGGCCGTCTTTACAAACTGGCCGTCTTTGAACAAATAACCTATAGTAGAATTTTCTTCGGATGGGTTGGCAAAACCCAAGCCTCGAAGGAAGAACATCCAATAGAGTTGCCAAATGTAAAAAGGGGACAATGGGTCCCCCCTCATACGCTTAAGTCTTATTTATATATAATTTTCACAGGCGTACAATATTGTTAAGAGCGTCATATTTGAGCAAGTCGCTTGTCACCTAAACACTACAGCTCACAGGTTGGTAAAATCTGACATAAAAGCAGATAATACACTTAAGTCTTATTTATATATAATTTTCACAGGCATACAATATTGTTAAGAGCGTTATATTTGAGCAAGTCGCTTGTCACCTAAACACTACAGCTGACAGGTTGGTAAAATTTCACATGAAAGCAGATAATACGCTTAAGTCTTATTTATATATAATTTTCACAAGCGTACAATATTGTTAAGAGCATCATATTTGAGCAAGTCGCTTGTCACCTAAACACTACAGCTGACAGGTTGGTAAAATCTGAAATGAAAGCAGATAATACACTTAAGTCTTATTTATATATAATTTTCACGAGCGTACAATATTGTGAAGAGCGTCAGTTTCCGTAGAGCTCTCTTTTTCCATCTTCCCTCTATACAGTAAAGCTGTAGAAGACACAATTAGCTAATCTAGCATACAACATATTTTCCTAATTAACCCATCCGCTTACCTAGTTGTCAAATCGACAGCTTCCCGATTTTTCATCACGTAGTTCCTTTTTCATTCAATAGATAGCAGAGGTTGTATGATCTTTCAAATCTATGACGCGTATGTTTGCGCTGCTAAGTTTTTTATACCATTTCAAACGTGTTTTGTTCAGTTTGAGGAATAGAAATAGAATGCAAAGGTGTGTGTGTGATCAAATTTATTAGGTGAGTTTCTAATTATCTTTCAAGTAAACTGCATATGTGCAAACTTATTACTGTACTTCCACTTCAATATATTGAATAGTTTTCACAATATTTGACATCTTGTCTTGCTGTGCGGGAGATAGCCAAATTTAAATAGTATTTCATGGCAAAAAAATTGTCATTTAAATAGTATGCGAATGGGTTAATATGGATATTGTCACACATTCCTCTTATTTTATACTGTTGTAAATAGAAAAAATTATGTACGGTAAATGTTTTGTACATTATAGGGGGGGGGAATGCAAAATATCCCCCAATTTTAAATCGATCCACCTCTGAATCGATTTTTTACATATTCTCACGCCGGCATATGTTGTTCTATTTTGCTTCTTTTACTTGCCTTGCTTAATTAACTCTCGCTAATTAGCATTTTTTTGGAAGAAGTCAACTAGAACAACATATGGCGGTATGAGAAATATGCAAATTAAAGAATATTTTAGTAATATAAGGGCCCTAGCAATTAGCTTTGTCGACTAAGAGTACTCTTTTAAACGTCTTGAGCTAAATCGTATTACTACGCGAGGACGTTTAAAATGGTTGGGTGTTGAAAAAGTTTGACCTACTTTTTATTTCTATGTTTCGGGGAGTCAACATTATTTTTTACTCAGTCGTCATATAACATAAACACACGCAAACATTCACATGTGCTTTTTATTTTGTGTTCGGTAAGTACAAGTATATTCTTACATAAATTATTGTTTAATTTAATAAATTGTAAACTCGGAGCCTGCTATACTAACACTCCTTCTGCTTCTGAGCGATAATACTATTGAAAGCGAATGTTGCGTGCATACGGAAATAACACAGAAAAAAAAAGCGGATGGAAGCAATTTAAAATCAGTGGAGCAAGGTTAGTATTACGAGAACGTAAAAACATGTGCGTTCATTGTTGTCCGAATTCGCGGCAAACATGGAGTTGGAGGGGGGAGCAGAGAGGCGCGACAGATGCACGCTTGAACTCGCTGTGACCCTGCGCTTGGCAGCCATATTCTAACTTTCACTTTGTGCAGACAACATTTACTGATTAGACGATGTAAATCTCAGTGATACTTTAACATTTTATCGATAATACTAAATGTAGAAAAATTATAAATGATGAAGTAGCACGTTACATTTTTAATATAACTAGTAAATAGGTGGAAATCATTGTGATGTTTGTTTGGCGTCTACCTTCTGCTTCCGTGCGGTGCGCCTGCGCCCCAGAGCGCTGTGGGTAAAGTTCGGGCTAACACCTGGCGGGAAAAATAACAACCATACTACAAGAGCACATGCAGATTCAGACGACTTGGACGTGACTTCGACGGCACGCGAGAACAACAGAAGAGAACGGTACGGAGCGCTTGCCAATCCGGACACGGCCTAAGTTGTACAATTAGGTACAAGTATTGTACAATTAGGTACAAATTGTTGTACAATTATTTCCCCCAGTGTATTTTGTTTAATATTTTATTTCAAATTCACTGTCAGAAACTAGTGTTGCCAGTTCCTGGATATAGGTTTACCTACTCTGTTGGTTGTCACTGTCAAGCTTCCAGTATTTGTACAGCATAAAAAGCCATAACCCCCCCCCCCTCTCAAAATATATACATTGTATACGCCAAGATGCTCAATAGCCTAGCAACACATCATGAAAAAACATGCCAAGAGGACCCAGTGGGTTTATAAGTCAGTGCTGCCAATTCCTATTTGTAGGTTAGCTTAGCCTGTGAAAGATCATATAGTAGAATTTTTGTAGAGTGGGGTTGGCAACACCGACAAGCCTCAAATAATGATTCGAGCATCAAATAATGATTTCGAGCCTCAAATAATTCGAGCCTCGTCAGTGTTGCCAATTCCTATTTGTAGGTTAGCTTAGCCAGTGAAAGATCATATAGTGGAATTTTCTTCGAATGGGTTGGCAAATGTAAAAAAGGGGACAATGGGTCCCCCTCATAAAAGGCTACAGTGAGCCCACAGTGTTGCCAACTCTGTGCCCCCAACAGTGTTGCCAAACATAAAAGGTACATGGGCCCCTCAGGTCCTTTGATGAAAGTTTACAGTGAAAAACCCAGTAGGTTGACAACACTGTCAGAAAATCTACGGCAGTGTTGCCAGACATAAACAGAGGGCAATAGACCCCCCTCATAAAAGGCTACAGTGAGCCCACAGTGTTGCCAACTGTGCCCCCAACAGTGTTGCCAATAAAAAGTACATGGGCCCCTCAGGTCCTTTGATGAAAGTTTACAGTGAAAAAACCCAGTAGGTTGACAACACTGTCAAATCTACGGTAGTGTTGCCAGATGTAAACAGGGGGGCAATAAACCCCCCCCATAAAAGGCTACAGTAAAAGCCCACAGTGTTGCCAACTCTGTCCTCAAAATATACATCATAAAAGGCTACAGTGGGCCCACAGTGTTGCCAACTCTGTCCTCAAATCATAAAAAACTTCAAAATATCAGTTGGTGAAATTTTCGTGGGGTGAGTTGGCAACACTGAGCCCCACATGATGATTCGAGCCCCAAATGAGGGCTTAGAACCGGGCTTCATGTTCTACTCTTTACATCGTTTTGAAGAGCTTAGGAAGTATTTGCATTTCTCAAATAATGAAGCTCAACCAAACAGAAATAGTCCAATGTATGACCGTGTCTACAAAGTGAGACTAGTAACGGACCATCTAAATAAGAGCTTCCAAGCCGCTTTGAGTCCATCTAAAACCCAGGAAATATACGAACGCATGGTCAAATTCAAAGGACATAACATTATGAAACAGTATATAAAGAACAAACCTATAAAGTTGGGTTTGAAAATGTAGTGCAGGTGTGAATCAGAAACTGGATACCTGTATGAATTTGACCTATACACAGGAAAGAAAGGGGTAAGTTATGCAGAAGTGGGTCTACTGCAGTGTGATACTGCAGTTAACAAAATCCATTTGTGGTCTTGATTGTGAAATTTATATGGACAACTTTTTTTTAATTTGCCTGTTCTACAGTACATTCTAGCAGCAGAGAACATAAAAGCTTGTGGTACTGTACGCACAAACAGAAAAAAAAACATGCCAAAAAACTTCCCAACGGACAAAGAAATGAAGAGAGGGGATATTTATGCAGTGAACACTAATGGTATGTCTTGCATCAAGTGGATGGACAATAGGCCAGTGTATCTTTTATCTAATTTCATATCACCAATCCCAATAACAAATGTAAAAAGACGCATTCAAGGTAATTCTGAGAAAGGAAATGTTACTTATGAAGTTGACCGTAATGCAAAAATTAAGCACTACCTCAGGTTATTTTTTGATTTGATTGATATTGGAATTAATAATTCTTACATAGTGTACAGCAAGCTTTTCAAAAGTGTGTGCACAGAATCAGGGAAGTCAATGACTTCACTAGAGTTTCGCCAAAGCATTGCTCGAGAGTTGATTGGACAGTATTCGAACAGAAAGAGATCATTGCCAATGACAGTACGTACCAAAAAGAGGCTTGAGAGTCAATTTCCTCCTAAACCTCCAGAGTATTACATGACAAAAGTACTAAAAAGGAAACACTGTGTGAATTGTGCTAAAAAGAAACTAGAAAATCGTACAAATAACATGTGCTCAATATGTAATGTATATCTATGTTGTGTGAGATCGCAACTGTTTCCAAGAATTTCATGCTTAAATATACAATGTTCATGAGTTTCCTAATAATTTGATATATAATATTGCATTCTGAAGTGAAAAATAATTTTGCATCAAGGTGTTGCATAATTTTGCATATATTTTGTTATTTGTTACCTTTAACGTACATAGGGACAAATATGTCCCAACAATTATTTCATATTTAATATGCATTTTTGTGAAAAATTTTAGTTTCATTGTCCAAATTACTCCAAAAGGTATACAAAAAGTAATAGATATCATAAATATCAATTACCTGAAAGGGTTAAGATTGCATTATAATTTCATTCTCATGTTTGTTTTTAATTTTGTTCATAATTTTTCTCTGACCTCTATTTCGTTTTTGTTTTATATGATATAATGTGGTTGTTTCTCCGTGATCAAAGGGCTGTACCTTACTTCTTACTTGAATACCTTTTATTTTATTTCTATGGAATCCTAATAATATCGCCTGAACATGCTTAATTTTATCTTGTACTGACTTACCTTGCAACACTTGATATTTTAATTCATGCAAAACACTATAGCAAAAATTATACATACTATTTCTGTCTTGATATTTTTGTTTTCCATAGTTTTTACAAAGTTTTTGGAATACTACTTTAAAGCAACTATCCCACCACTCCACAAGATTTGTCTTATAAGTAGTTTTTGTTGAGCACGTCTTCCATTTTTCTTGAAAACGTACTATGAATTCCTTGTCTTGAATCAATGCATTATTTAATTGCCAGAAACCTGGTCCTCTACAAATATTATCTGAATCTATTTTGATCCTAACGATATATGCAAAATGGTCTGTAAAGCAAATTGGGAAAATTTGCACATTAGAAACATGGTGCTTAATATTATTAGATACATAAATTCTATCAATGCGCGAGGCATGATTTGGTTTGATGTACGTATAACCTTCTTCATTTCCTTTAACATATTCCCATGTATCAACAAATTATAATTTATCTATTAATGCTTTTAAAGTTGGAGAGTAGTTTTAACCAGGTTTTCTATCAATGGTTCTTAGAACTGAATTAAAATCACCTCCTAAGATGATAGATATAATATAACAATTAATTCCGCCGCCACGTCTTTTAGACGTGTTTTGTGAACCAGAAGGTGTGTAAATATTACGAAGTTTTATTCCATTTAATATTACTGTTATTATTCTTCCTGAATAGTAACATTGTACCTGTTGTATCGGTATTCCTTTACGAATATAGAGAGCTGTACCATGATTTTGTGGATTAAAATTATACTACACATCATATATGTTACCGTCTTATAAATATGGAGTTCCATTTCTTGCAAAAAGGCTATATCCACATATGCTTTTTTAAGGAAGTCTAGTAAAGCTTCCTGCTTAATATTACTACACGACTTATTATAATTAATGGTAGCTACTGTATAGGTCAACATATTATGAATGTATAATGAAAAACTAAGGATTACATGTAGATATATATAAATATATATGGAATTATAAGAAAATACTCTTTTCCACTTCATTTGACCTTAATCTTATTCTGGCTATATATGCAATATTTCACACCAATTATCAAGCCCAAACTATTTGTTAAATTATTGTTCTGATTGACTTAAATCACCTACCTTGCGCCTAGATCTTATTTTCGCTAAGTTCATGTTGCTCACTTTCGCCGCACTTTTAATCCGTTTTTTTGTACCAGTTACATTTTCCACTACCATTTTCATATTTACACTACTACTCTCACTATCTTCATCAGTAATCAACTGACTATTCATATCGTCTCCCATTGCGTCTTTTTGTTCTTCCTGCCTTTTTGCTGTCTTCTGATCCTTAATGTCATTGGTGCGTACCACGCCATCCTCTACGACTACTTCTCTCACTGATTCCGATTTGGAGTTTTCTTCCTTAGTTACCAAACATGGTGTACCATCTTCCTCTGGGATCTTCGAGGCCGCAACTGCCACTTCTGCTTCCTTCGTGGTGTCTTCTACGGGGTTGGTAGGTGTTCCGTCCTTCTGGGGGTTAGGGTGTCTTTGTGTATGTATTTCAGTTGATTCCAGCCGATTCTCAAGGCTAGTAGAAGGTGTTTCACTGGATGGAACTTCTTGGTATGGTCCTTCTCGTAGTTGCGCCACTTGACTGTAGTTTCGTCCGTGCCTGAACGGAACTCTAAGGACAGTGGGTTGACGAAGGTCGCACATCCTACGTTCGTGACCAGGCTGGTGACAAATCTGGCACGTCCGTTGCTGTCCATCATAGATAACGTGACACTGAAACGAGCGGATTACTAGAAATGAAGGTATTTGTTTTGTGACTTCCATTTTAGCCAATCGCACTCCCTTATACACTGGGTATCGAAAGTTCCCCGAGCATTGTTCTTTGTCTACACTATCGACAGTTCCAAATTCTCGCAGTTTTTCTTTCACGCTATCATCGTACATTTCCAATGGAGGATTATAGACACGCACAAATTTCACTTCCCTTCCCGCATCTTCTAATGACACTTTCACACTATTGCCATCAGCGTAACAAAACTCCATTTCAGGCCCATGTTGTTCCAATAGTTTTCTCATTGTCGCTTCTCTCACAAATTTAATATAGGCACAACGCAAAATTGTCGGGAGTTGTATTCCCATCAATTCGTCAACATGCAGACGGAATTGTTCCTGAATAAATTCATGTATATCCGTTGCCCTCTGTTTAGGAGCATTCACTGGAAAGCTTATGTTTATCGTATTTAACTTATTCATTTCGTTATTCTTACTTGCCACTATAGTACTTACTGGTTTATCGATTTGTCTCTTATTTTACAAGTCCAATTTTTCAGACGTAGTTGACTCACTAGCTGCACTCGAGGAACGCACTACCAGAGAACGATATCAGCACGTCCAACACCAACGGCGTCCACCGAGGAACTACGACCGACTGAGTCAACGCGGCCACCCTTTACGCAACGTTGCCAAAATTAATAGAAGTAAAACTAACTTCAATGATGGAAAAGAGTATATAGAACTTGCTCAACATAGGGAAAGATGGAAGGCCTGTGTTGCTGCAGCCATGAACCTTCGGGTTTAAGAAGGCTAGGGAGTTAGTTAGTTAGTTAGTTAGTTAAAACTAACTTCAATTTTTGCTCCTTGTAATATGCCGTCATTATATCTTATATTTCCATCTCGTTGGTTTTTAATATCTGATGTTCTATGAGCCGTATTTGTATTGGAATTGGATATTAACCCTTCGTACACCAACGTGGGTTAAAAATTGTCCACACTTTGATTCGGATAAGAATTTTTATGGATGTTTCTTTAGTATCATGTCATAACTCAGGTTTTGTGTCAAAAATAATATAAATTTTATTTTCTGTCATTCAATACTTTTAATTTCTAGAAAATAACCCAAAATTTAAAAAAAAAAAAATCGTGGTGGACATTAAGTACCCACCCTTGGTGTAACGTGTTACCATAATGTGCATGTAACAGAACCGAAAACAGGAAGAGAAAGATGTGTTCTTTGTTGTAAAGAAGCCAGATCAAAAAAATGTACAGTTGAACAAGTTTGCAATAACAACAATTGTATGTGGAAAATGTGAAGCCTTTGTTTGTGGAAAACATAGTGAAAAAAGTAACGTGTGCCGCACTTGCAAACGCAAGACTATTGATTCAGAGTAACCAACAATGACTTTTGGAAAGTAATATAAGACAATAATGCTTACTCTGTAGCTTCCAACAACAAAAATAATTTATGTCTGTAGTACTACATCATTACTCTTATAATTCGGGAAATATGTGAATAGAATTTCCATAATGTTAAAATATATTGTAAGAATAACACATGAAAATGGTGATATACTTAATAGAATTTCCATAATGTTAAAATATATTGTAAGAATAACAAATAAAAAATGTGAGATACTTAATACCTGCTCTGTTCGTAGCCTTCAGTTGTCGTAGTTTATAGTTACTACAAAATAGAGAAGAATATAAAATTTTCTGGGACAGAAAATAATGATTTATGTGGTGGACATTTTTTAACCCTCCCTTGGTGTGCAGTGTTACGCGTAACCCCTTGGTGTACGTAGGGTTAAATTTGTAAAGCGCTCAAATGTGCTCATCTTGTATGATTGCTAAAATTATTTGGTTATATGAGATAGATAGATAGTTTTATTCACCTTCAGAATGATTACATTCTGAGGGTATGTATTTTTACGATATGTGTATTTTTACGCACAAAACAAATTTGATGTAAATATTCCAGACATGTTATATGCATTTATGTATAATCATGGACGTCCGCAGGATTTTTTCAGGGAGGGGAAAAAGGTAATTATTTTCCAGAGGTGGCAAGGAAGGCATATTTTCCCCCATAATAGTTATGCTCCTCAACTAACACTGCTTCAGTCTGAAATTATAATGTTCCTTCAACGCCCTTATATACTTCTTAGGTGGACATTCATTTTCCATGGGAGGTGCATGGCCCCCATATGTATAATGAATATTACCTTCTCCAAAATGTGAAATTGAATTCATGAATCTATTGCTATTGTGGGAACGTAATTTATCCATAATCTTCAGGCAAGTACATTTGTAATCGGGTATTTTGCGTCACGAGATATCGCTGGGTTTTGGGTCCGATTCACGCTCATTTTTTTACGACGACCAAGACAGCCGCTACAAGCTATGGTGGGATTTTGGGAACATTAGAAGGCCGAACTGGAGGCCAAATCACCAATGTGTGATGAAAACAATTGCCACAAAATTAGGTCTTTTCATCTCAAATTTCTACAGTAACAATTGACAGCTTGATCGCTGTCACTACAGGTATGGCCAACATTTTAATACTGGTTAAAGTATACTGGTTCGCGGTCTACATTTCTACACACCGTATCATGTCAAAACTGTGTCGTCACTATTATGAGTAGTCAATTGTTTCACAATGAAATATCTATCAGTACCTGCTCAGAAAGAGCAATTTGTGAATTGTATTGAACAACGAACTGGTCAAATTCACAGCTCCTCTTGAGAATTCTAAGGTAATGGAATTTAGATTAATTTGTCAATTACAGACTCCCCAGAGATTAATTCATTGTTATTGCAATTTCGTTGTGCTCTTGGCGAATGGGTTCCACTTTCAGTTGTTAGGTACGTTTCATTTCATGTCTTAATCATATTCGCCGTTAATCCTGTTATAGAATTTTCAAATTGTATCCATTGTAGCATGTTGTATTATTTAGACCACTCAAAAAATTAATTATATTACACTGATCGACAGTGAGATTGTTAAATGTATTATTTTGCTGTTTCTTTTGTTTCTTGACGTGGTTCTGAATCGTATATTACATGAGTCAAATTAAGAACTTAAAATTTCGATATAATATGTACAGAAGACTGCATACAGCTCAAATTTACATGAGGTGTTAACTGGTATTTACAAAATGATCTCAAGGCTGCAACACTAATCAAGTGAGCTTCAAATCGCAATTTTATTGTTTTAAACATGACGTTTCCTATACAAACTTGCAACAGTGAAGAGGAGGTGAATTGCCCTCAGTCAGCCTAAAACTTACAGAAATTTCTCCGCAAATGAAAACTCAATATCTCTGTGCATGCTTATTACACCAGCAAGTTTATTAATGGAGGAGGAAGTTCGACAATGCCTTCAGTTCACATGCGGATGTTTGAAAAGGACTTCGCAGTGGCTCATAAGTGACTGCATGTGGACCCCAAAGATTCTTCTTCTTATGTTATATAGGCACTAACTCAAAGTTGAAAATATATGTAGATCGGTAATATGTCTGTGCTAAAATGCAGCAAACTTGTGCAACCCTCCATAAAGAAGTAGCCTATATTAGATAAAAAAATAAAAAAAACGAATTAAGGTTATCATTTGACTCTCCCTTGTAAAATTATATACTCTGAACAAGATTCCATTTCTTTGTAATTGTTAAGATTATTTCATAAAAATAGGCCTGCCTGAAGTTTTACCTGAATTTTTACCTAGTCACAGTTTATCTATCGTGTAACTCTCTCTTTTTATTTGTGATATCTGGATATTGTTGGGTTGGTGCGATTCACATATCAGATTGCACGTGTAGTGGAAACACTCCGGACCATAAGTATTGGCACACCAAAATCACATGTGCCATGTCTGAACTCACTACATGTCTACAGGACAGATTGTCCTACTCAGTTTATCAGTAGCACAAGTGTAACGTTGTTGAACAGGCCACATCAAAGTGAAACATGAACAATTCACAATTTTGAGTGCGTTTCCTGTGTTGTATTGAGACAGGCGATATTTCGTTCTGCTTATACAACACTCGAAATGAGTTCCGTGGTCACCGACCTAACAACATTTTTAGATGAGCTCGTGAAGATAATGTCGAAGCAGCCCAACTGAAAAGTGATATTGGCCTGCCAATTGAGATTTTATATTCATTTTCATCAATGATTCAATATTAAATTTCACCTATGATCCGAACTTGAAAAAAAATGTCCACTCGACAACAGGATATTATTTTGAAGAGTATAAACTGTGTACAACGTATTTTTTAAAAAGGAATTCACGGTGTTCCAATGTCAGCAATACTATTTTTCCCCAGAAAAAAATACATTGAAAAAAACGCGATATTTCATTGTACTTTCATCGTTCCATTAACTTTTAATATTGTTCTAAAACCAATTCATTTACTCTCCTAATCCTCTATAATTAGATTTTCCAATTTCGTCATCCATAGGCCTACACTTTTGCAAACATATTGTAGCGATAAGCACCAATATGTATAATGCATTTTATGTGTTCATAAATAAGAAAAATAATGAAATTCTCATAAACATGGCCATGTTATATGAGTTACACCACAGACCTAATTACCTATGTTTTATTTTCCTGAAAACATGCTCATGTATCTCCTTGCTTTTTGTTTACCCTGCAGGAAATATGCATTGAAAATTTCTTCCCGTTTTAAGCTCCGATGCAAGAGAAATAAATTAATATGTTCAAACCGTGATGAGAACATTACTGGAGTGGCGAGAGTTGAAATCGTGTGATTATTGGATTTTTACGATGTGGCTGCTCTCCATTTAACAAATCGTTGGAAGGAGACGAGAGAGCGACTACGAAAGCGCATATAGAACAAAAAAAAAAACGAGAAAAAAAGTTGGATGATTAAAACCGAGAAAAATGGCTGTTCCGTTAGTGTGGACCGCAAATCGGTGGAACAAGTGGACATGGGTTAGGTGCAGAATTTTAGCAATGATTTCCAACTACATGAATTAGCAGGTGAAGTTTTTACTAGTTGCATTGCAGTAGAAACCTGTGTAAATGTCAATGCTTCACCAAAACAGTAAAAAAGGTTTACACGCTGTGCTTTCTGCTCTGTATTCGCCGCTTAGTTTGATTAAAGAAAAAAAATATCTCCTTTGTTTTCAATAATATATTATTTCAGACTTATTTTAAAGGGAATGTATTCAGATATGACTTTCGTTACTCTGTGGTAATCACTTAGACAAATTGTAAAGAAATGGGAAGGAGCATGAGTGAACAGAAATGCAGATAATGAAGGCATCTATCATACATATTAAAATTAAGTAATGATATAATGTAATTTTAAATAGTATGTGTACAGAGATGTACAAATGAAGTATACCATTTCGGATTGCAAAAACGAGTACAAGAAAAAAACAAGAAATTATAGTATTTCTAAAATGCTTACCAACTTTCGAAGTTTTATCTGTGTGGATGACAGGTGTTAGTTGAAAGACTTGAATAAGGCGTGCCTGAAGGTCCACTTTTGACGCCTACAGAGTGTTCTTTCTGAAGCTCCAACTAAAGAAATTTAATGGAGTAAGTTCAGGAGAACTGGGTGGCCATTCTTGGAATGAGACATTTTTGAAATTTCAATGCAGTTGAGAACAACATTTTGTTTCTGCTAACCACAAGACGCGAGCTGATTTCTTTCTGTGAAGAAATCATTTCTGTTAATAATACTAGCACCGCCACAAGTCAGAGATTTCCTATGTATTGCCATTTTATTTTAATTATACTTGACACGTTCTTGGTAATTAGACGCGTCGTATTATTATACTATTAATATTAACTTAATGAGAGTGAACAATGAGACTCGGTGAAGTACACAGATTCCTCTCAGGTACAGGGATAGTGTTAGGCAAAGACAATATTCACAGCACAGAGAAATAAAACCACATTACTGCAGTATGTATAAACTGATAGGTTTTATTCTTTATTTATTGCAATTATAATGCAAATATACTTGAGATGAAAGCGAGGATTTCGCTTTGTCGATGAATTGACAACTAAAACGCATAAACTCAATGCGTGGCTATCGGCAAGCCTATGATCACATAGACCTAGCTTGCGCCCCGAACTACCACACCAAGAGATATGCAATGATAACTGAGCCAATATTTGCTCTTTAGCCTTTTATTTCCAAATTAATCCTTAGGCTAACTTTATTATTTGACGTAGAATGGTTGCAGTATTGTGCATATCATCAATGCATGGCCATCGGCGTACCTATGATCACATAGGCCTACCATACCAAGATGTATGCACAACACCGAGGAGTTCTTTTTAATTTTAGAAGCTTCGTCGATCCGTGGCGAAAAAGTGTGATGATTCTTACGCGATATCCTCGCTTTTATACTATTTTCGAGAACACAGATTAAAGTACAGATGAATCACTCACTATCTACAAAAGGATACTATCAACAAAACTGACATCTATACATCTTTAGAAACACTCTTGCAAACATGAAGATACATTAAACTACTCATAACAGAGCATAAAATAAAAATAAACATTAAACAAAAGATATACATTAGAAACAAGGTGCATTATTACATATAATAACAAAGAAATTACGCTTTCTTTTACAAAAATAAATACATTAGTGACATATTTTCTACTGGTGACGTCACATAAAAATGTGGATCATATCATACTCCGAGGTTGGATACTTCATTTGCGTACGCTGTACTATTGAGGATGAAACATTTTAGTGGCCGCGGTGGCTCAGTCGGTAACGCGTCTGACTACCATGCTAAAGGTCCCGGGTTCGATCCCCGGCCGGTTCAAATCCGGGAACTTTTCTAACGATGGAAGCGGCCCCGGCGCCCACCCAGCGTCGAATAACATGGGTACCTGGGGAAACCCTGTGGGGTAAAGGCGGTGAGGGGCGTGATGCTGATCACACCACCCCCACTCACGACCAGATCAAGAAAGTGTGGGGCGTTACCCCCACACCCCCTATACGCCTTCATGGCGTGGTGCTAAGCACAGGGGAACACTTTTACTCTTTTTTTAAATTTTAGAGTTTTTTTTTTAATCTTAGCCCTTTTGTTGAAAGTTTACTGGATCCCCAACTGGATGTGTGCGATAGAAATTGCAAGACCGATGTCTGAATTGTCCATATTATGCACTGTGTTAAATGCCTACTTGTGTATTTTTCATGTCAAACCCATATAAAGTTACTACAAGCACTCACTGCCTTTCCGTTGTCATTTAAATTTGGTGGATACATGTGCGTCATCCTGTATATTCTTAAGTTATGGAGCGGTTAATTGTTACATAATGTAATCATGATAATATGGAGAAGAAAATTACTTATCAAGTATTTGCTGCTTCTGCTGTTATTTGTATGTTCGCTGGAGTGGAGATCTACTAATACACCGTGTGTGCCATACTCGGGTACTGCAACTTCAAGATAGTAATTTTTAATTTGGTATTTCTCTTCTATATTTCTGAGATTAACTGTGACGATGAATGATGGCCTGAAGAAAATAGTCATGAGCCTAAATGAAATGACGCATGAGAAATATTAACCATGAAAAGGTGCGAAGGAATGAAATTGTTTCTAATAAAGTGTTATGTTTTGTAATAAATGTCCCATTGCTAAATTCAGGTTTTAAAAATGGCCTAGATATATTATAAATGCATATATATATCTGTGACACATAAAAGGTTTGTCAATAATGGTTAGTGAATTCCACAAAATAATTGTCATTGGGAATTTTCCTCTTTAAAGAAATCACTGTCGTCAAAGTAACCATTTAGTACATGTCATAAAACTGCCAAAACTGTGTAAATAATTTGCAACAATTGTCTGGATGTGACGAATGCTTAAAAATTCTTCAACATTAAATAAGAATTTGCGCTTGGAAATAAGTAATGTGGTGTACTTGGCCTGCCAAGGTTCTGTTGAGTTCGTTTCCTGCCTAGAAACTATTCAGCAGTTAGCAAAGGTGTGCCTGTCCGAATATATATTGCGGTCGGGGGAGAGGAAATGTTAGTTCTTGCGGAGTAGTTATGATAAATAGTTTGTGACAAACAGTTTGGTGATGGACAAGAGAGAGAGAGACGAATGACGTTGAGTGAACACGTGAGTGCGCCAAAGCCCTAGGCAGGACACCACAAACCAATACACCAGGTATGTGTTTCCAGGGTTCACATATAAGTGCAAAACAATAATGAAGAAAGTTTCTGTTTGGTGTTCTTCTGGCGGCGCTAATTAGGATGGTCATTCAACCAGGGCTGTCCTAATTCCCATCGTACATGGTGGAGGCTAGCCGAATCTCCCCTCCCTCCTCCCCCGGGTGTTCACAAAATTTTCACATTAACAAATGTTAAAATCGCAAGCACTTCTTGATGAATTACACATAATACTGGATGAAATAGAAACCCTTGCATTTTCATCAACTCCCTGACTAAAGCACAGCGGCGAGCTTTTGAGATCAGTTCACTCGACCACCCAAATAATTCTCTTCAAATTGAACCTTCTCCTTATTTTTCGCTAAACGATAACAATTTAGACATGCATTGAGAGCTCATGCAGTGCATTTAAATCTCCACGTTTTGTGGCTAAAGGAATGAGAGCGTTCACCAATTCTGATTAATGATTGAAAACTTAGCAGCATTTAATGTTTGGACGGGAGGCAAATGCAACGCAGCTTTTGCTCTAGCCATGCGCGGTGGCTTTAGAATGGTTTCCTGGAGTCTAAGATTCACCAGCATACACTCAGCTCTCTCTTCAGGACTTGAAAAAGAAACTTGAAGACAGTTTTCCACAAAAGGCCGATGTGCAGTTAGCAGAAGACAGGATACGAACTCAATTACCATCGTACACTAATCAGTCTGATTCAAAACAAGTGAAAACACAAGATGACACATCACAGCACTTTTCCTCTCGAAAAGAAAGGATATTAAGAAATATTGGGATAAAAGACAGCGCCACCGGTTCTATAATATCGTTACTAACGTCGATATTTATTTACCTCAAAAACATAGCACATTATAGCAAGTTTACTTTCTTACGCCTACGTATAATTCAGCAGTTTGCCATTTAAAAATGCAAAAAATAAGCAGTCATATATTATGACGTCAATGCTAGCAGTTTTGTGATTATTGATTAACCTATAGATTTTCAGTAAATAAAGACGGTGATGTTCAATATATTATTTTGGAAAATTGTAATTTATTTTTGATTATGAATGATTGAATGTAGTTATATAAAAAGGTAATTAAGAGCGTATTGGAACTTTTTGTGTAAAGTTTATGTTAAAATGTATCTTACGTAATTAAAGTGTAATTACTTTTTCCCTTAAAAATAACAAAGTGGTGTCTGCTTATGCTATTGAAAACAATTCAATCCAAAAAGTTTGCACTCAAAATGACCTAGATATTATCATGAACGAAGAACTCACTTTTAATTATATCATGTTATAGCTACCACTAAAAAAAGCCGTGCGCTTTCTTGGTAGACTATACAAGTTTAGTGAACTTCAAATCCCATCATCTCTTGCCTTATTCTTTAAATCTTTCATCTCGCCCATCCTTGAATACTGATCCCAATTTGGGAAATGGCCTCAAAAACCAATCTTACCAGAATAGATTCTGTTCTCAGTTTCTTTCTTGCCATTGTTTGCCATAGAATACCTTCTTTCCGACATGTATCCAAATCAGACACCATGGTTGCTCTGAATATTCACACTCCATCCTTTCGTCGAGATCTAGCTCACATGAAATTTTTATACAAGATAATAAATGTCACAATCAGAACAGATCTCCTAATCAGTAAATTCACACTTAGGGTACCCTAAAATCAAACGCACAACCTGCAACTCTTCCACAACCCAACCACTAGGCTATCCCTTCTACAACGCTCCTTCTTTTACAGGCTGCCAGAAATCTACAACAATCTTCCTCTGGATGCAGATATTTTCCTTACAGAACGTAATTTTTATATATTACTGACCAAAAACATGTAAAACTATCCCATCTGGTTATTGTTTTTATCTTTTGTTAATTTTTGCTTATACTTTATGCTGTTTCAGTGTAAAATGGCCAAATAAGACTGTATCAGAAACTCTAAGTAAATAAATAAATAAGTATGCTGGGCGTAAACAACCACATGCAACGCTGTAAGTTCTTCTGTTTCTTGGCTCAGACCGCGTTTGTGATTTCTAGCCAAAGATGCTGAGTTCAGGTACTATTGTTATGTTCCAAACTGTTGTTGAATGACATTCACTTTCATCTTTACACTAATGATTTTTTGAGAGTTGTAGTGAATTACATTTTGTTGAGATGAGTTGATATTATCTTGGAATGTACAATCCACTCAGAGAAACGAAATAAACATTATCAAAAATTAAATTGCCATTCCCATAAATTTGGCTTCCTTGTTGTACGAACAAGATATTCAAATTGGATATATTATGCTTTATTTTTTGAGACATGTTGATATAAAATTGTAATATATATTTTTTAATGAATGAGTGTATGTAATTATATAAAAAGGTACTAAAGAATGTATTTGAACTTTGTAGGTAAAATTTAATTGAAAATTATGTATTACGTACTTAAATTGTATGCTGAGCATAAACAGCCAGATGTAAAGCTGTAAGTGTAATAACATTTGTTGATAACGATATCATTTTTAGATGAAAAGGAAATGTGAGTGTAATGTGCACCAGCGTAGTTTGATTTGTTTGTGGAATTTCGACAACTGCATTTATTATTTCCTTTAGTATTTCTTTAACGTGTTAAATACGTGTATGGAGAACTCGTAGTAGTGGTAGCAGAGTTCAGTGCTAGGCGAGAGAACCTATGAACCGCAGTATAGATACCTATGGTAAGATATGTTCTATCTATCTAGCCACTAAGGAAGCTTTTACATATTGACTACAGGACAGAGACACTTTAAAACATTATATTGTTATATATTAAAATATAAGAGTTGATTGATTGATTAAGTTTGTGTTTTAAGTCCACTTTATGCACAGTAAGGCTCATCGGGCCTGGACCTACAGTTTAAAGTGGGATCCGAACCAATATGTGCCTTCACCGGGTATCGAACCCAGACCCCTTGATTACAGGGCGACGACGCTACCACTGAGCCATCGGGGAGGCCTAATATACGTATAAGACTAATTAGCCTTAACTTTATACAATATCACGCCATTAATTGTGTGTTTCCTTAACATAAAAATGCTTAAAACCGTTGTGTGTTCTCGGCAAGATTCACGAATTCGGTGATAGCAAATTCCATGCTGTTATGAAATGCCTATTTTGGGCATTCGAACGTTACATGTGTGACTTTTCACGAAAAGAATATAAGGTTCTAGACATGCGATTGGATTAAAATTTTCATAAGTAACTGATTTCATAGAATTATGAAGTATTTTGTAGTGTTTCCTAACAAATGAAAAAAAAATGAATATGATGGCATAAGGAAAATGTGTTACGTGTGTGACGCTTTAGAAATGTAGCAAAATTTGACTTCATTTGTGTGTGAAGCATATAGGCTACATATGATAATAATTTTTGTTCGTGGAATATGCAAATTA
Organism: Lepisma saccharinum; assembly: GCF_977018435.1. Lineage (NCBI taxonomy): Eukaryota > Metazoa > Arthropoda > Insecta > Zygentoma > Lepismatidae > Lepisma > Lepisma saccharinum. Next base: position 24,521 of record NW_028143668.1, read on the forward strand.
TATGCATTCACAAACATTGAAGCATTAATGCAATTAATAACAATAATTATTTACAAATTAATTTATGCAGTAGGACCACTTTCGTGGTATGCACCATTTCTTTAACATCTCTCTCTTCTGTGCTTCTAATAAAAACGCTAATAATACTGGGTTCTCTTCAAACGGTGCAATTTGAAGTGATTGGTTTTTGGAGTTTCTCCACACGGATAAGCTAGTGACTGCAGGTCCACATGTAGGATCGCTTTTTATCCCTAAATTGCCTGTCAAAGAAGGCAATGTTCGAAATAGTAATACTGATGTTTCCAAACCCACTTTGTTAGACCTCTTTTTTGCCAAAACAAATTCAATAAAGAGTAAGAATATGACTTTCATTTTCCTCTTGCCTCTTGCAATACACAATACACGATCAAACAACATATCTGGTGGATAAATGTAAAGTGAGGAAATCTTAACTCTTCGTTTGTTGCGCACTGTCTTAGTCCATGAGCCAGGAGCTCAAATTTAGGCGATCGGTATTACTAGGGAGGATGGGTTCTCATATGATTTTTTTTCAAGACATGGATGCCTGGAACTGGAAAATGTGTGATATTATCTCATAACTCTTTGCTATTTATATAATATTATTCAATTAGTAAACGTAGCCGAAAAATAATGTTTTTTTCATATTTTTTATAAAAAGCATATAAATTTATCACAATATTTGAATAAATAAATTTAATTTCATCAGACTTATTAAATTCAATATTATTTCATAATAATTATATCTATTATGTGTAATAATATTAATATAATCCTTATAATAATAATAATAATAAAGATTTATTATAATGTTTATGTACTGACATAGGTTAAATGCATAAGTTTTACTTACAATTTTCAATAAAAATAGCGGATAAATCCCAAATATGCATGTATGTTATAATTTAACATAAACAAGATTTTATTATTTACATTCATCATCATCGGCTTCTGAATAGGTGTCATCACTCATTGGTTATCACATGTGGGTAGTCTGAACTTGTCATTGCAACTGATGTTATTCAGACAGAAGACGCAGTTCGTAGTTTCTAATGGATTGGTTGGTTGATTGAGTTGGCGTTTCAAGTCCACTTTATGCACAGTAAGCCTAATTGGGATTGTAACTACAGTTTAAATTGGGATCCGAACCACTGTGCAATGTGCCTCCACCGGTTATCGAATCTGCGACCCCTTGATTACAAGGCTGTGACGCTACCACTTCACCATGGGGGAGGCAGTTTCTAATGGAGTTGCAAGCTGTAGACCTAAGAGAGTTTAAGATGCTGGCTGCCATTCCATCCAATCCATTACCAGTTCCTCTACTCCATCTTGTTTCTCTCACTGTCCACCTTCTCCCACTTGGTCTAGGTGTACGTGGATCATTCAGAAGACATCTCTTGCTTGTAGCGGATTGATAATCGCACGTTAAGCATGTTTCTTGCAAGTTGATAAATGTCTATCTCACCCTTCTTTGCACAGAATAGACGACAGGTCATGTCATTCACACAATTTACGGAAGATTTTGGAGCATACAGTAAGCAGGAAAACGCCACTATTTCAAGGATATCCCATTCACCTCCGAGGGTGCGAAAATATTTCCTGTGTTTGTCTGTTGACAGGAAGGATGCACTTACTTTTCCTTTTCCTGCAAATGCACAAGGAGACTTATCATATCTCGACAAACATTTTTAATAAGAATTGAAGCTATTTTCTTAACTTCAAAAACCCACATGGGTATTTTAGTACTATATTTCAGAAACATTAACATTCATGGAATCTCAAACACACAATACACACATCTGTGTCATCTGAGCCTCTCATTACCGCTTCATAACCCTCATTAACAGCGGCAGTATTCACCAACAAATTACCATATCTTCTTCATGTTTACTGTTGAGATTGAGCACTTTGGGGCTCCCTTCAGATGTGATGTTCCATCATTTAACTCCACAGTTCGCAAAGTGTTTTATTCAAAAGATTTACGAAATGCCCTGCTTTCCTACATTCGTTAACAAGAAATGCAATTAGAGTTGTTTTATTCATTACGTGACTTAGGAATTTCCTTCACTTTCTGACGATCAGGGAAGATGAGATTCTCTGTGACTGATGCTCGAGTTCTTCCCACGTAATTGTCCTTTCGGTGTTCTTTATGGACGTCGCATTGTATGTATCAAACAGGCATAGATTCTTGAACTAGTATTTCCTTCTGGAAAGCAATGGAAAAGGCTGATAGACCTCACCAAAGTTTGACTCCTCTTATTTTACCCTCTGAGTAAGAGCCATACCATCAATCGCCGTGGTTGAATTTCCAGATATTTCCTCAGGGGGAATAACATTTTTCTGCAAGTATCTCTCTAATGGCCACGATAATGGTTCTAAGAGAAAGCCCATTTGAACATTCCGATTCTGTGCTATCACAATAATTCGACCAAATAGTGTCTTCTTGTCTGATAATTGACCTGCCATACATATCCACCGCCATCTTCTTGGATCAAGAGAGGAACAGAAAGAAATAGATGAAATCCATGTACAGTCGATGTTTATGCAACTGAAGGAACATTCAGAGAACAGATACAGTAGAGTATGGATTAGTACAGGTAACAGAAAGACCCTACAGTCTCTTGAAACAATGCTCACATGATGTGTGCCACTATAGAGCAATGTGTGTACCAATAGAACAGCTCAGAAACGGACATGGTCACAGCAGTAACTCACCCCTAGTATGGTGTGTGATCTTGTACGGCCAACACCGCTGCATAGCTGTGTGGCATGGACTCGATGAGGTGATCGATGAGAGCTTGGAGGATTCCTCGTCACTCTTCACTTTGGTTAATTAAATTCAGGTCTGGAAGAGTTGAGGGAGGCGCCATCCTACCTAGAATGCGTCTGCCAAGTACCCAAGTGCATCCCAGATATTCTCTATGGGATTTAAGTTCAGTAAACACGGTGGCCACTCCATACTCTCTATTCCCTCGTCCTCTGGCACGTTGTGCACTAACAGAACTCTGTGAGGACGAGCATTATCGCCGATGAAAAGAAAACGATCACCTATTGCATCTGCGCACGGCATGGCAAGAGGTCTGACGTTCTCGTCTCCATATCTAAGGTCTGTTAAGCTGCCATTTTGGATGACGTTAATAGTGTTGCCCACGAGACGAGACTTTGGCCTGTCTCGTCTCGTGGAAATGCTGTCTCGTCTCGAAAATATTCGTTTGTCTCATAACACATGGTCAATCTCGTCTCGTCTCGAATTTTTAAAAGCCTGTCCCGTCTCGTCAGTAGTTGTATTTACGATAGGATGAGGACCACTTACAAGTGTAGAAAAGAAGAGCTCAAATAATTGAACAATCCGATTTGCTTACACTTAAAACAATGGCAAGAGGGGCTTATACCCTAATTCTTCAGGTGTGATATGCTCTGATTTTTAAGAAATTCTGAATTTTAGTGTAGAAAAAGAAGAAGCCTCTCAGATAGATTTGTTTATACTTAAAGCAATGGCAAGAGGGGTTTATATTCCAATTTTTCAGGTGTGATATGCTCTGATTTTTAAGAAATTCTGAATTCAAGTGTAGAAAAAGATGAAGCCTCTCAGATAGATTTGCCTATACTTAAAATTATGCCAAGTTCCCATATCATCTTATTGTTTATAGTGTGTTTTTTCTGTCAAAATCCCAAGAATCTTGAATCCCCCCCCCTCAGACAGATTCGGCCATGTGTGTAAAAGCTATATCTGTGTGAATGTTGTTTATAAACTTGTCAAAAATATGGCTTTTTTGATATTATTTTTGGCCATATTTCTATGCTCTACAATTCTATTGCTTGGGGTAAGCAATTATAGCTCGGAAAAATGCATGAATTGATATTAATCTATCAAAAGACTAATGTTTTGCCTGCATGTCCTGCCGGCACGCAAGAGATAAAATCTACACGCTAGAAGGGAACATTAATAATTTTTCTGTGCGAATCACTGAAGGGGCCATTAATCTTTATGTGCGACAGGGGGAAAAGTGTAACATGTCTGCAACATGTAAAAGTGCAACAAAGATTAAGATAAAGATACACATTTTCTGACATAGAGGCAATGAACTGCCCCTCTTCATGTTGAAAGCAATTCTATTCTGATAATATGTGCCTAGGCAAGACTTGGAGAATATTATGACAGAAACAAAATCCAATTTTGTCTGTATCAAGGTCTTCAGAACCCAGTAAAATGTGGGCATATTCTATTTGGAGACGTGTTAATATTGTGGCCTTGTAATCAGGGGCTTTGGGTTCGAGTCCTGATAAAATGTATAAGATTGAAATACATACAACTGCCCACACATAAGATATTCACTGCTAGCTGATATACAGCTGAGGTTTGTGTGTTGTACAACAGGATAATAGAGCAAATATCTTCTAGAACTGCTCTGTGACCCTCTCATTTCTTACATCATAAACATATGATTTTTCTCCTATGAGAATAACACTACATATGGTGTCATCAGGTAATGCCTCATGGAATTCACAGATAATTTTAATATTTGTTCTGTCATTCACCACAACTTGTTTCCTTTTTGAAGTGTTAATTACAAACATGGGTCTCTGTGCTTTGAATTCATCTGGTGTGTAATACATGTCAGTATTGCCTGTAGTGACTCTTTTGAAAGCCGTAAAAGCCTCATATAATTTGAGGAAATCATTCTTGGACATGTCTAAATTGTAATTTTCTCTAGGAAAGACCTCATTTCTGCCATTTTTAAGATATATGTTCTTGATGTTGCAGTTATCAAATTTACTTGAATTTTTTTCCTGATTATTGTTTCTTCCAGTCTGAAACAGTACTACTACAAAATCAGGCATGTCGTATTGAATACTGGAGAATGAATTTGTGGCATCAAATTCATAATATGTACCAGATGCAGGCTTCTGTACACATTGATATGTATAAAATTGCAGAGGAACCTGTGGATTTTTTATTATATCTGCTTTGTATTTAAGAGCATAACTGGCCTCATACTCAACAACAGGGATTCTTAACTCCATAGTCTGAATAATGCATTTGCCTGCATCAGGTAGGGTATTAGGCAGAGCTTCTCCTGTAGGGTTTATTGCACTGTACCTCATCAAAGCATTGTTATCATTTGCAGCTCTTCTAAATGTGATTCTTAACCCACCCTTCCACATAATATCTTTGTAATCTGAGAAGAATCCTGGCAATAGGCGCATCGGGAACAGCACTGTGTGGTTCTTAGATAATATCTTATCACCAGCCTCAAAACCACCGATTTTGTAGTATGAAGCCTCAGTTTTGGATAATTTTAATGTGGCCAAAGCCGTGGAGGTAATGCCGGGATAATCCACTCTGTTTATAACAACACCATGTTTTCTGACCTCAATTTCAGAGAATAGATGCGGCACAAAATTATCTACAAGTCTTATATTAGAATTTGCCGGATAATCGGTACCATCGAGCTTTACAACATCAAATTTGATGTATAGATCTGCTCTGTGGGGGTGTATAAATCCATCCCCTACATCAAGATCAACCTCAACCTCTGTGTTGGGTTGATTTAAATTTGCAAATGTCCTCCTGTTTGGGGGGAATGATTGTAGCTCATAACTCTCAATATTTTCCATTTTCTTCTTGTATGTATTTTTATTTAAATGTTAATTTCTATGATTGCAGTTATTGTGGCTCCAGCAAAATCAACTAATTCTTCTTTTTCATTAGTGACCATCAATTCAATATAATCTATTCTATTATGACACACAGGAAAATATAATGTTGGGGATGGACTGTAGATAATAGGCTCCATGAATTCAGAATTAGGTTTGAATGTTGCAATAATGCCGGTTTGTTTGTGAGTGCCTATGCCATTTGATTTGGTGATCATACCCTCAGCCACATTACAGTGAATATTCAGAGTCTCTATGGCTAAGAATTTAGGTATATTCATAGCAGTGTGTTTGATGCCTGGTTCAAGTTTTGTGTTGTTCTCAAATCCCAACAGCTCTCCAATAGTACCCAGATTCACTGTTTCTGTGGCAGATACAATTTCTACTCTGTGAGTGACAGAATTTTGACTTAACACCACACCTCTGGGTAATTGAGCATTTAGAGTGGATAGATTATATTGCCCTGGAGTGATGACAATTTTTTCATCCCCTACTGCAATTGTATTGTTGTTGTGTGTAATATTGGGGATTAGGTACATGCCATAAAATGCTCTGAGAGCTATTGTTTTGGGATACACTATGTCATCATGCAATTTGAGTTTCAATATTGAATTTTGGCTGGTGAGATGAAATACCCCCATGATGTTTCAGATACCACAAGGCTTTTTGAAAATCTTCAATTGATGGTTTATTTATTTGAGACATGTATCTAAGAACAGATAAGCACAAATGTCCGCAATTAACATCTTTGAAGTTTTGAACACGGGCATTATTGTAATAAAGATTAGCTGAATTTAGATATTTTATTAAATTTTCAGGTGGAACACCTCCAAATGAATCAAACACAAATGCCTCATTTTTTAAATATTTAAGATAACAAATCCAGTGAGTGCCTTGATTTTTGTACTCATCCAAATTAACAATGCCACACTCTTTGTTGAGTGGTTGTTCTGGCAAAGAATCAGACATGTACACACCTCTAAAATATTTGATGCCCAATGGCTTGATTAAAGCTTCAATATCTTGGTTTGTAAGCGGCTCTTGTTTTTTTTAAACTTATTCATGGCTCTCTTAACACCTTTGCATTGTTTCTCCATTGCCAGGTTATGGCGCCTCTGCTCATCTAATTCTGCCTTATTTTTCTTGACATCTATTACTGTTTTTGCTATGGCGGCTGAACCCCCAGCCAAGCTCCCCACAGCCCCGAGAGCAGCTAAGATGGCAGGGATGGTAAATATAAATCCCCCCACATGTGATTTTTTTCTTGATTGCTGTAATTTTTTTAATTGTGGGGTACTAAGTAACAATTTCATACCATGCCCCTTTGCAATGCAAGATTTTTTTTTCTTGCGCTGTTTTTTGGTCAAAAGACTGTCAATAGTTTTAAGAGATTTGAGACCTGCATAAGGTATTTGATACATAACACCCTTGGCCTTCATTGTAGGTTTATTATATACATATTCACAACCCCCACCCCAGTTTTTGTTTGGTGCTCATAGCTATGGTGGTTCCCAATGCTGCTATTTTTTCACTCAAAGAAGCATCTTTGCTTACAAATCTGCCAAATGCAGCCTCTTCTAATTTCTTGTCTGCAACATGTCTCTTGTCAAGATCAGAATGTGTGTTGTATGCTATGTCATGGTCTCTACAAGCAGCATCTAGGGGATTAATACCAGGATCCCCTCTGTTTAATCTATGATCTAATTTTGTGCCTGGACCACAATATTGATAGCCTGGAATGTGTAGTTCAAATGGCAGCTTGTTTATAATGTCATTAACAAGGCCCCGACCCTCAGAAATATTCCAAAATTTAGGTGGTAGAGTATTAATAATTTTTATAAGATATCCAATCCCCTTAGTGTCATTTACTATAAAATTAGACAATTTGGTGCTTATCATGTCCATAATTCCAACCTTTTCATTGTAAAAATTGTGGTTGCCAGCATTTTCCTCCCCAGCTATTACCAATAACCTATCTACAAGTTTCCTGACATCATCAACCCACACAAATTCTTTGGGCAGGGTGTTGTATTGTTTGATTCCACTGCCAGTCTTGATTTGTGACCATATGGGCTTGATTAAATTGTTGTATTTTGCTCCACTGCTAGACTTGACTCTTTTTTGTGTGGGATCATTGTTCTGGTATAGAGCATCTGATTTTATTAATATTTCCTTGTAATCCTCATAATCCTGATCTGTATAGCTGCCAGGCCTTTTCCTAGTCATCAGTTCCCATAATCCAGGTGTGCCGGTGTACTTAACAAAAGCACCTTTTTCTCCAAGTCGAGATTCTGAATATACAATTATATCATCTCCCATAAATGTTACTCTGAAATTGCCAATTCTATGTATGATGCTGCCATCAAGCTCTGTGTCAGCATATAAGCCAAACACCTCATCTTTATTGTCTTTAGGTGTGGTTAAATATTTTTGAGCAAGAAGACCCAATTCAATAGGATCCTGAGTAGCCTCAATTCTTCTAGGAGCAATAGGACTAGGTGTATGAATACTTGAAAGTGGGGTGATTGGATAATCTAATATGTTCCTTGCAGCTACAGGTACAAGCTCTGTGATCAAATTTTGATTTTGCTCTGTAACAGTTTTGATATTCTTACCTAAATTATTAATAGCATCAATTACAGGCTGTTCTGTTTGTTTGTGTTTTTCATAAATTCCACGGTTCTCTGATTTCCATCCCTTAAATCTTTTTACAAGATAATCTCTTAACTTAAGATCATCAATGATTGGCCTTTTCATGTTTATTTATATACGTCTCTACGTCTAGAAAATTGTTAATTTTATTTCTGTATTTGCCACTATTGGGTGTTCTTGTCATATCAATTGTGACAAACCCATAGCTGTCCTGGTTCCAGCACTTGCTGCAAAACTTGGAAAAATCATTGTAGCTCAGGTCCCCACCTACATATTCATCATGTATGTGTTTGAGGTTGGTATGGTCTTGATGAAACACACATATAAAATTGCTATTGTCTCGGATCAGCTGCTTTGGTATTTTTGAAAAAGTCTGTGCCAGGTAGAAGCAATCAATGTTTTTGTGCCGGCCCTGTGTAAAGAAATTCCTAACCTTGTTTTGATTATCCAATATAATGTCATCAAACACAACAACAGAATTATCGAGACATTCATCAAGTGGCTTAACATCTGGTTCAAAAGTGGCAATATCCAATCCATCATATAGCTTCATCAGCTGCTGATATTTTAATTGTTCCAAGCTCTTAGAGAAGATATACAAGTGCCTGTTTTTCCAGTCTAACCAGTTGGGTTCCAATAAAAAATTATCAACCATTAGTGTAGTTTTACCACAAGCAGATGGCCCAACAATAAGACACCTAATATTATCAGGTAACAATTTGCCATTTCTCTTATTCTGCTGTTCAGGTTCTGGCAGCCTTTTTATAACATCCCAGGTGTTCATATTATTATTTTGTTTGCATCGATCCAGCTGTGTTCTGGAAGTCCCAGCCATTTGACAAGTAACTTTTTGCCTTTTCTGCGGATGATTTTTTCTATGAGATATGTGTCAGGCTGTTTAGTTTTGCTGAGCTCTTGTTCATAGAACCTGCCTTTGAGAATTTCTCCTCGGTGATCCTTTATTATATATGTGTTAAGGGTCCCGGGTTTAACTTGAACCACTGTAAATAATTCAGTGCTCCAGTTTCTTGTAAAGCCTCTCTTGAATAAGTGCTTATATTTGCTGATTCTTACTTGATTACCCACCCTGTATTTGGCTTTTCTTGTTGTTGGCTGATATTTAGGATAATAAACAGTGCTGATCAATTTTTGCTCATCAGATAAAGTTACTTCAGAGGGTTTCATGTTGATTGTGGAATGGACAGAATTGTTATATTTATGTAGAAGTTCTGGAAGAATATTAATCCATTTATAATTACCCTGCAGTGTAAATTGTTTATACATAAGATTTTTTAAGGTTCTGTTGAATCTCTCTACAATTGAGGCTTTGAGATCACTGTAACTCGAATAATGTTTTATTGCCTGGCTTTTAATAAATTGTTGAAACACTGAATTATAAAATTCTTTGCCATTATCTGTTTGCAAATAGCGCGGGGATCTTCCACTCTGATTGATAATTGTTCTGATGGCTTCTGTAACACATGCCCCAGTCTTGGATTTGAGTGGCACAGCCCAGGCAAATTTTGAAAATGTGTCTATTACAGTGAGTAGATACTTGTAGCCCTTGTTGATTTTGTCTAAGTTTTTCAACTGTCCACTTGCCATTTCAATCAAATCGCTTTGCCATAAATCATCTATGCCCTTTGTGACTACTGGGAGTCTCTTAAAATTATGTCGGGCTTGTCTGTGTAATTCATCAACAATAATTTGTCTAGACATAATATGTAAACAAGAATATTGCAACTATAGGGTGTTCAGCAGCTGATACTGCAGGATTTTCTAAATATAATTTGTCTCCAATTTGTATTTTAAATTCCAGAGAGCCATCATCTTCCGCATAGGCTGTTTCTAATGTATTGGGGTCTGTAAAATCCTCCAATTCTACACTGGTGATTTTCACTTTGTTATCAGCATTTGTTATTGATAAGGTGGGGTAGTGGTGTGCCTGTGGTTGAAGCCAATATTTGATCTTGATTGGTCTCAATGTGCCCCCAACAAAAAACTGGTAATAAAATTGTGCAGGGGACAGCATATATATTTTGCCACCTGGTGTAAATGGAGAATCATATTCTTTGTTGGGGATGCTGTACAATTCAAGAATTACTGAATGTTTTGGATTCTCGATTATGCCTGTTATTTCCTTTTCTGCTGTGAGCAATCTGCTTGTTACAGATTCAAGATACTCATTGATGGTCCTAACAACATCATCATGGCCTGGCTTTATTTTTATGTCTACAGCAAGTCTCTTGTATTGTTGCACAATATCTTGAAGCTGGGTGGCAAAAACAGACAGAGCATTTGCTTGATTGGATTCCATGGTTCCTAGCTGCTGCTTGATATTAGCTACAATTTGTTGCAAATTTTCAACAATTGCCAATTTTGAATTTTGAGCAGTAAGATCATGGACCTGTCTTCTGATATCCTCAAACAAGGCATGCAGTTCATTAATATGTTGATTGGTTGGTAGAGTAGCCACTGTCTGAGTAAGTTGTTTGATCTCTGCCTGGATATTCTTGATATCTTCTGATTTCAATATCCGATTCACTGCTCTCTTAATATTTTTAAGTTCCTGTGATGTAGGAAGATTTGATACTGTATTTTGCAAAAATTCAAGTGCCAATTTCACATTGTGTAATTCAGAAGCATCAGCCACATTTTGCATAGCATTTTGGAGCAGGGCTATATCTGCCTGAGAGGGTGTGGATTGTTGTAAAATTTCAAGTTTTGTTTGGATATCATCTATCAAGTGATGAAAATGAGACAGTTCAGATTCAGTGTTGAGGTTTTCAAGCTTTGTGATTTGTTGCTGGACACTAACAAGGGTATCTACAATCCCGGGCAATCGGGATTCTAGTACATTTGCCAAATCACTTTGCACTGCTGCTATTGTACCTTCAAGATGGGTTATGGAACTTTGAATTTTTCCAAAATCTTCATATGTTTCAAGTTGCAGCTTAATATTTGCAACACTCCGAGTTATTGCATTCAAAGCATCAGAAGATGGCAAATTGTTCATAAAATTTTCAAGTGTCTCAATTTTTTCTTTAACCTCGGCTATGGCATTGTTCAAGGGGTCCAGATTAGGTATCTGGAGTGACTGAATCTGTTCTTTTAGAGTGGAAATGACTAGATCAAAATCTTCTTGTGATTTTATACTTTTGACAATTGTTTGGAGTTGTGCCTGGACATTATTTATTTGCTCTTCTAATTGTTGTTTCAATTGCTCAGAGTTGTTAGCCTGGGTCTTAAATTTGGCTTGAAGAGCTGCAACAGCTTCTTCTAAACTTTGAAAATTATCCAATGTAGCCAGGTCAGTATATTTCTGAAGCAGCAATTTGAGTTCAGAATCAATTTTAAGAAGAGGGTCCATGCATTGTGATTGCAAATTTGTAATTTCTAATTGAAGACTGGCATTGAGTGTGGTTTGTAAAGCTTGTAAATCGCTTCTTAATTTCTTGACTCTGACATCAAGCATCAGAATCTCATCACTGTGATCTTCATGTCTTGTATGGCCAAAAATATCATTAGGCATTTTGTTTAGTAGTTATTTATTATAGAGTATCTGATTCTTAATTCTATAAAAAAGGGTATAAGCTTGTCATAAGATCCAGGGACCTCAATATATAAGCAGTCACCAGCAGAAACAGTATAAACAGTGCCAGAAATCATGTTTGAGTGCTTAATTCTGTAAATATTTCTCCCTACTGAAATTTTAACATCACCCTCAGGGGTTGTAATAAATTGCAATTGCCCACCTACAGGTAATTGGTAATGATTTAAATTATTGTTAAATATGTACAATATTTTGCCTGTTTCATCATCAACATCTGTAAATATGCTGTTCAGATGAATAATTAACAAGCCACTCAGTTTAGACAGCATATCAGAAGAGGGTTGTGGGGTTGGCAGGTCCATAATACCCTGTTTTTTGAACCCAAATAAGTTCATAGGCATGTTTATTTATTTCAAATCATGCTCTGTGCTTGTGCATTGTTTGCCATTTTTCAAATCACAATGACCCCATGGTAAAGTATGAATGCCACATGATAAAATGCATCTCTTATCATCATGTGGGTCCAGAGCCACTTTTCTTACAACATTTGAAGTCAATAAGTGATCCACACTCTGAATTCTGGATTCTGATGTTCTGATTAAACTCTGGGATTTGAGGCAATTTTTATAATCTTCAAATTGGAGCTCTTTTTCCACAGCTACTTTGCCAATGCCCTTGGCCTTTTTGGCAGCAACACCATTACATGTTTTAAAACTATACATCTTGGCACTTAACCCAGCAAATTCCACAATAACATCACCAAGTGTCTCATCTTTTAACTTGCCAGGCACTTTTTTGTTGTGGGGTTGAATATTCAAATGGCCTGGCAATTCACTGGTGTCAAAATATTTAAACAATTCAGGCTGTGCCATATCTTGATAAACATCTTCTGTTTTAATATCAAGAACAAAACTATCCGTGTCCATGTACATCAATTTTACACGATCCTTATAAAAAGGTTTCAACACATCATAATACAATGTTAACATATGTAATTTGGCCAAATCCAATATTGCAGCCCCTACATAAATAGGTTTATCAAACTTAATCTTTGTTTTTTTCATGTTGAAAAGTGCCATATTTTCATCATAAATTCTTCTATAATTGAAATTAGGCTTTGCAACCAATTTTTTGCTCAGGCTGGGGTCAGTAATTTTTTTAACATTGGTATGTTTTCTGACATTTTCAATTGTTTTGCCATATACAGAATTAACCATCAATTTAAACAAGGCCTTATCAAATTGGCTCTTTGCAGATGTTCGAAGCTCCGTGTTTGTATCAATATATGATTTCAACCATTCTGAGTGCCTGAATCTTAAAACTTTTCCAAGTTTGGTCACTTGGACACCATGTTTCATCAGGAACTGGAGGTTCTTGTAATATATGACATAACCCTGTTTTGGCTCCAGTGTCATCATCAATTTCCTCTGTTTAGAGCCAGGTGAGCACTGAACCTCAGGAATTGGGGGCAAATCAGAAAATGTATTGTGCAAATCATCAGGAATTGTCAGATCAACCTCTAAGAAGAGTCCATAGTCACTGTCATCAAAGTCCTGAAGATCTTCAATATTGAAATTTTCAACCCACTCAAGCCCTGCATATGGCAGTTTTTGCATCATGGCATGACCATAGAGGCTGTTTGCATCCACGTACAATATATAATTTGATGGCCGTGCTGGATCATGATCAGGCATATATTTGTTATTTGCTCTGGCATATCTCTGAGAACATTGCACCATGCCTCCTTTTATATTTTCCTCCATAAACAGATACATATCTTGATCCTGGATCAGATCCAATGGCATTTTGGTATTTAAAAACATTGCATCCCATGCTAGGCCCGGGGCACTGAAAAAATACACTGGGTCCAGTCCATAATTTTGCATAGAAGATTTTCTGAATGCCTGCATTATATCTGCTGAGAGGGTCACATCAAGTTTCAAGTATGCCATGTGATAATCACCAAATGTCCGGCATTTTAAATTGTTAAACATCAATTGGGCATGGTGATAATCCTCATCAGTGATTCCAGATCCTCTGATTTTGCTGTAAAACTCATGTTGTGGTGGCAGGGAGCACTCATCAAATTTAGAAATATCTGTAACATAATCATATGGATATACACCCTTCCGCCTAATTAATTTCAGGTCCTGATTTGGAAACAATGCACGTGTGATTTTGAATTGATCATCAGATAATTGAGTGGCCAGTGTATCCAGGCTAGCAGATAAAAATCTGTAAGAATCAAGAAATCTTATGTGAATAGGAACACCATTAACTTTAATTGTTTTGCTAATAGATATATATTTTTCATCATTTTCAGCTAAAATATTTAAATTCTGCTTCTCAAACCCCTCGTACCTGATTAGATGATGGAAATCATAATTGGATGCTCCATGGCAAAATATGGGGATAAATTTTGGTCTCTTGATCTTAATATTACAGCTATTACACAGTGCCTGTTTATATCGACCATCTGTATGAGAATGGTGTTTCACCTTGATATTTGTATCTGAAAATTCAGAATCACATACTGGGCATTTTTCTGCATTGTTGAAATCTTCAATCTGTTTCTCTGTTAAAGGCAACATGGGTTTTGATTTTAATAAAATATTAGATGCTATGTCACGGCACTCATTTTCTATTCTATGTGCAAATATTTTGATGGCATCTGGCCCCATGTATGAATATTCTTTACTAACAACACCATCCTGTACAACCACATAACAAAAGCTGGAAGGTTCATGTAGCTGGTATGGTGTAATTGAAGATTCTTCAGGATCTGGATTGCAGGATGCAAGAGATTTGAGGATTGATTCAAAATCACAGACAATATATGCTGGGTGTTCCAACAAGGCTTCAAACTTTTTGAATTTTGCTTTTTCACTTGGATTGGGCATCACCATATGAACAGGTTTATGGTTCCCACAGTATTTCAGATGCTCAATTCACTTATTTTTTGCAATTTCTGTATTCTCTTCAGGAACCCTCTTCACCATTTTTTGACCATCAAATACAGTTAAACATCTTCTGCACAACTTAAATATTCTATTAGATTTGTCTAGTTGTGTTCTCACTAAAGCTTCAAGATTATGTATCAGAGTGTAATGATTTGTGCCATCCCCTTCAATTAAGAGCAAATCAATCGGAACAGCAGATTCATCATCAATTGTACTGATTCTGAGAGGTTCTATCGGGCAATTGCCAGTGGAACAAATAAATACATTAATAGATAATTGTTTGCCATTAATATCCCGGGCCTTTTTTTTCAAATTTATCAATATTCTGAACAGACATTGGATATTCTAAACCCTCCATTGCTTCATCAAAATCATGTTCATGTTGTTTGTAATAATTTATTCGCTCAGAATGCCTTGAAACTGGATACAAAGCAGCTAAAATACACCACAAAAAGCATTTCTGGTCGGTATTTTCTATATTAACCACGGCTCTTTTGTTTTTAATATTGGCCGGTAATGGCAGATATGTAGAACCTTGTAATGGGCTGAATTCAGAAATATTAACATATAACTTGTGTGGAGAGCCGCATAGGCTCCATCCAGACTCTTTTGCCGCAAATTCAGAGTGTTTAATGTTCAATTGATCTATCAACCTGCTTATTATTGTGTCTGAATTTGCATTTGAATATACAGGTACAGTTTCTGTTTTGTGGGGCTGTGTAAATTTTGTGCCATTTGGCTTCTTATATTGTGTATACAATTTGAGGGACAGCTTATAAGAGCCATTTTGTGCATTTAGAATTGCCTGCAGATCAGGATTTACACTGTTCAAAAAATTCTGAATACCACATCTTGGCTCTGATACAAACCGATAATCTCTTAGTTGGGCATTAAAACTGCTATGGATGGGTGCATAGCGTGGCTGCTTTGCAGGTCCAGCATTAACAGGTGCTTCATGCTTCCTTTTCAGACCAGATGTGGATGGTTGTGGGGGCAATGTTGATGACTGTGCATAAGAATTACACTTATGCCATTTGTAATATGCCTTGCTTAATATTTTATAGCATCTTGGACACATTTTTGTGGCCTTTCTCCATTTCTTACGGTCACAAATAAACCGGTGCCTAGCCCAATTAGAACTAGATATATTTTTATTACACTGATTGCAATATTTTTGTTTTGGCATTTTTTCTTGTTGTTTATTATATAAGATTTTCTGGGCTTCAATTCAAAACTTTATACTTAATAAAAATATCAGTTGGGTTCAGCAGTTAGTGGCTGAGCTGGTGCTTTTATACCCAAACAACAGCAGTAACTAGGTTTTGGTGATAGTTTTGCTGATGTACAACACACTTCACCAGGTTTAAAACCTCATCTCTATATCAACTAAATACAATTCAAAATTGGATTTTGAACTGTGCAATAAATATTCTGTAAGTCTCACTTGTGTTTATATTAACAGAACAAGACAAAACCAGAATTGTATTCAGGATTGCATGTTTTCATACAAAAAAGCCATATTTTTGACAAGTTTATAAACAACATTCACACAGATATAGCTTTTACACACATGGCCGAATCTGTCTGAGGGGGGGGGATTCAAGATTCTTGGGATTTTGACAGAAAAAACACACTATAAACAATAAGATGATATGGGAACTTGGCATAATTTTAAGTATAAGCAAATCTATCTGAGAGGCTTCATCTTTTTCTACACTTGAATTCAGAATTTCTTAAAAATCAGAGCATATCACGCCTGAAAAATTGGAATATAAACCCCTCTTGCCATTGTTTTAAGTGTAAGCAAATCTATCTGAGAGGCTTCTTCTTTTTCTACACTAAAATTCAGAATTTCTTAAAAATCAGAGCATATCACACCTGAAGAATTAGGGTATAAGCCCCTCTTGCCATTGTTTTAAGTGTAAGCAAATCGGATTATTCAATTATTTGAGCTCTTCTTTTCTACACTTGTAAGTGGTCCTCATCCTATCGTAAATACAACTACTCTCGTCCCGTGGGCAACACTAGACGTTAAAGGTCCGTACGTCCAACAATTTTGATCCCAACCCACAAAATCATTTCACCGCCTCCATTTTAGAATGTTTCTTGAACAAAAACAGTGTTATAGCCTGTTCCACATTTTCTCCAGATTAGGTACGTCTATTGTAAGGCTGGAGGCTGAACCGCGACTCATCGGAGAACACCGCTCAACCCCATTCGTTGTGGCCCCAATTGCGATGTTCCTCAGTCAAGTTTCTACGGATTTAAAACTGTACGGTGATGGAACACACAGCATGAGTCTATATGCATAGAGCCCATCTTTAAGAAGGCGATTGCAGACAGTTTGAGATGACGTCTGCTCCCTATGGCTGTGAGAATGGCACCTTATAGTTTCGTTGCATTCTGTCGTCTGTTCCAATCGACTGTTAACAAGAGGTACCCGTTGTCTCTTGCTGTTGTTCCTCGCGGACGACCTTGACCTTTCCTTCGTCGCACGTTTCCCGTTGTTTGAAACGGAACATACAATCGAGAAATGGCATTTCGAGACACTCCAAGTGCTACAGATACCTCTCGCTGACCGTCAAGCTCCCATCCTTCATATAGTTCTCCATGCATTCATTCAGGTAAATCGCACTTTAGAGGCATTGTACCATTTGCTCACGTTCCTCAATGAACTCTTACAATGTCCTTGTACAGTCTTGGACACTTCTGCGTTGTAACGACCCTATTGAAAAAGCACTCAAGCAAGCCATCCATGTCTGACCACCAAGCGCCTTGTGACTAGACAACCCAAACAACATTGTAATTCTGCGGCTTGTATACCAGTTACGGGTATACATTTCTGTAAATTGAGCAGTGATGCCAATGAGAAATACGAGATGAAGATTGTCGGAAGTAATGTTTCGTGTTCTCGACATGGAATAATACTCGGTCCAAGTTACGTTCCTTTATTTAATGTTGTTTGGTAACAAACCTGACGGACTGGGTTTATATTTTCACTCCTTGCATTACACTAAGTTCTATATTTAACAGTTATATTAATGCTTTGAACGAAAATAATACCTAGAACAACATCCAACACACGTTGACACCACTCTTGTCACACACATGCACGTGAAAACCCACACACAAAGCTAAGTTTTAACTTCCAAGTGAATGTCCAAATGACAGTAAACGGAGAAGCATGATGTGCGCAACATGTGATATTTCACAGAAAGAATGCGTCTATTTTTGACATACGTGGTTTCTATTAATAGAGAATGAGACAATTAACAGAAATTAAGATGGATTTGCTTTTTCATGTGCTGAGGAAGGAAACAGACTGACTGGAAAAAAGAAAATGTAGTGCTATTGATAGTGTGTTGGTTAGCGTGCAGACGTTTCATCAGCGAGGCCAAGGTTCGATCCCCACCATGGGCAAACTTTTTTTATCATTCGCTTGCAGTGAACAAATTTATTTATTGTTTTCTAGGCATCTTAACGAAAGGATACACATCAAATTTAATATTTTAATCTGTCCTTTCATTCTTCTAATAGGTTCTCTATCCCAAGGGATATAGAGATTCTCTATCTTGACGAAGGATATTTTCTCAACAGTTCCGTAGCTACGATTCTCCAGTCCCTTCCACCCACTTGTCTTATTTATTTACTTCATTCATATCAACTCACGAAATACCATGAATCTAACGAAAACACATAGATATAGTTAGAACAAGAAACACACCTCGCATCGAAGGTTCCAGGTTTGAGTTCTGGATTTTTTGCGAGGGTGGATTATTCCTGTGTATCTATTTATCATCTTCGTCTAAAAAACATTCCTCACTATTCCCGTGATTAACTTAGGGAGAGACCAAAGCTACTCAAATAACAAAAGTACAGAAAACGCAAGACACACCTGGCTACGCATGTTACACTTTGGGAATTAGCAATCTGAAAATAACCTTTCGTTTTGGTGGACTACTTTCAAAGTCGTTTCGTGTTGTCTCGTTTGGAGTGTTGGCTAGCGTGTCGGACTTGCGTGCGGGCAACCTGAGTTCGAGCCCCGCAGAAGTTAACTTTCTTTTTTTGTCAAATTTCATCCAACCTTATTTATAAAAATTGAGGTTTCTTCAAAACCTTTTGAATTACATGCCACTTCGTATGTTAGGAATCTGAAAGCAGCAAAGATGAACATTTCTTGTTCCGAAGCGACGATGTATTTGTGTATAAGTTAAAAAACACAGTTATTTATTAGCGAAAAGCATGCAGCCACGTTATAATTGAGATCATAGTTGTCAGTGCTAACATGGCAATAACTACATTATGTCAACACACCAACTTAACGTTCCCCGTAAAATGATTACCTTTCCACGTTTCAAAATCGTGAGTGATGTCTAAAGTAATACTTTGATACTTGCGTTTGCATGTTGGAATCCAAAGTAATACGATTTTCTTTCCCAGCAAATGACATTGAAACCATTAATAACTGTTTTTGCAATGTGATATTGATATCATATATTGAAAGATTAAAAATGGAGAATTTCTCTTAAACCAACTTCTAAATACTACTGATGTGAAGCGTAAGATGACGATCAGAAAGCCTGAATGTTGCATTGAAAACTGCAGAGAACCATGACTGGCTTATGAACAGCGAAAAGTTTTTCTATGCTTCAATGGGATTTTAGATATTACTATAAATAAACAAGGGAGAAGAACACAGGATGGTTTGATGAACTAATTTGTAAACTAAAAGTTTTAATTAAAGAAACAAAATATGTTCACGATTTAATATGTCATTCAATTTCAGGCACATTCCACCAACTGAAAGAGTATTTTCAAAATTAATAATATTTGGATAATCGACAAATCCAAACTTGACGTTGAGCTCGTAAAGCACTTGATAATTACAGAAATATACGTAATTTAACTTAAGCATGCCCTTAATTTTGTGTCTTGATTGTGGAAATAATGTGTTGCAACGAGCAGTAGTATGTTTTAGAGAGTGTTTATAATCTATTGTGTACTGCATGAGAATACTGAAGTCATTCTTAGTTTCCTAATCAAATAAAAAAAAAATATTGTAATCTTTAAAAAGGAAAGCCTTTGTTTCTTTGCAGCTGTTAATGATAGAAATTCAATTGCAAACAAGTTACCAAATTAACAAATATTTCTCTTACATATTTGTGCTATGTGCTCGTATGCTTTATACAGGATGAGGAAGGAAACAGATTGTTCTTGGGTAACCTGTCCTGCTTTTGTCAGAAAACGTGATCAGCATACTGAACCAAGCCATCATACGAGATACGACTTCAATAATAAGATCCGTTTCTATGGCCAACTAACTCCAAAAAGGTTAATAAAATTGTCAGTGTGAGGAGACTAAGAAATAAATGCCTCCCATATTACATTATACTCTGTATGCCTAGTGTGGTTTGCCTGCACGTAAAGAATAAGCTGAAGACAAACCTCTGTCGATTGTAACGCGTGTAAAGTCTGTTCCAGCTTACAAATCACATGAAATACCTTCGCTCGCTTCAGTGTGCTGCACAAGGTCATGTTCGACTGATAACCAGACACCACGTGACTCTGCGGCCAACCGACAACACCCCAGAGAACATTCTGTAACTTTGCGAGGTTCCTTCGCATCCTTGATAAAGCGCATGCGTGTATTCCAGGCACATTTTGCATAACTGGGTAACTAGCAGTGAGTTTGGATTCTGGATATTTTTTGAACTCGGAGAAAAGTAATGATGTGCAGAAAAAACATTTTTTTCTGTATGTTTTGATTGTGTGCTCAAATGTTGCAGTAATCATATCTCCTTGACACACAACAACAATTACATTAGTCAGTCACTCCCGAGAAAAAAGCGCTTCAATGTTTAGAAACTTAGCAAGCGGTACTCACAAGACGAATATATTGTCCGCCTGTCAGAAGGCCCGGTGGTGTGGTGGTAGCGTCTTAGTTTGGCACGCAGGAGGTACTTGGTTCGATTCCATTTGATTGCCTCCAATTTTTTTCTTAACTCAAGCAACTAATTATTTCATTTTATTTATTGCACACATTCTTATTTTATTTGCTGTGCGAATTGTTGAATTTCGAATTGAATTTTGTTTTCCAAACTTTTACGATAATTACTTGCGAATAGAATTATATTTATTCCTGGTTCATTTTCTCGAAAGAAATGTATACTTTTCACCAGGTATAACATTTTTTGAATAAAAAACGTGGACAATTTAATATGTAAATGTTTGTAAAATGATGAGAAAATTGGAAAACTATCTTAAAAAATATTTCCATAAATAAAATTGAAAACGGTAAAATAGAGATTTCCACCAAAAATTAAGTAAAAATATATTTCACCTTTATTTCAATAAATTATTAAATAAAATGCAAACATTTGTTGCTCGAGTTATTAAAATAAAATTGGGCAGTAGAACGGGAATCGAACCCATAAACTTCGGCACGTGATTCTTATTCGCTACTATGGGGCTACCTGTCCACTTTAGAGTCATACAATAGCATCTCCTCATCAAGGCACTTGGAAAGCATTGAAACCTTCAAGCGCTTTTCCTCGGATTTTTTCTTCTTTTAAGTCCACTTTATGCATAGTAAGAAAGCTTATACCGCATTGGACCTACAGTTTAAAGTGGGATCCCAACCACTCGCGTATAAACCAGGTATCAAACTTTTCCTCGGAAATTGCTGGCTAACGTGCGATATTATCAATACTCTTTTCGGGCATGGATGTTTGTGTTTGTCCCAATGAGAATAAAGAGAACATAGAGCAAATTGACATGTATGACAACTGAGAAAAATGTGAAGAACTGGGGATACTGACGAGTAGGTGTATTCCTTTAATTCATTAATAAAAAAAAACAACAGGGTACCCTACCACTATACAAAGTCCTGTCCCAAACCGTAGCCTCTCCTTCTTAGATGGAATCAACAGATATTCGAAGTTTGTGACGTGTGCTTTTTCCTGAGAAACTTAGATATTTTATTTTAGTTTACAATTTTATTTCATCACTAATCCTTCTCTCTTGTTTATTTATATTAATAACTAAATTCCTACTATAGTAAAAAATTAATTTCACTATTCTTAAGTCATGCATTATAAACTGTTAAAAAATAATGCATTGTTCTCTGCAGTTTTGTGTAGTAACTGCAGTTTATGTAATTACATTAAACGTGACAGATCAACTACAGATCAATTTTTTCACATCAGATAGACACTTGAGAAAAAGTGGGAATTTAATCAAAATGTCCATCAGCTATTCATTGATTTCAAAAAAGCATATGATTCGGTCAAAAGAGATAAATTCTATAATATATTAGTCGAGTTTGGAATACCTAAGAAGCTTGTTAATATGATAAAAGTATGCACCAGTGAAACAGGAATTAAAATTCGTGTGGGTATTAATGTATCTGACAAATTTACAATTCATGATGGATTAAAACATGGAGATGCATTATCTCCATTGCTCTTTAATTTTGCCTTAAAATATGCTGTTAGGGAGGTAAAACAAACTAACGAAGGACTAAATTAAATGGTATGACTCAGTTGTTAGCATATGCAGATGATGTAGACTTATTAGGGGATGATAGAAATACAATTAAGAATAATGCTAAAATATTTTTCAAAACTGCTAAAGAGATAGGTTTGGAACTTAACAAAGAGAAAACTAAATATATGCTAACCAAGTGTTAGATAATAATCAAAATCTAATTATTGATAACAACTCGTTTGAACCAGTCTCCAAATTCAAATACTTAGGAGTAATATTAACAAGTGAAAATGATATTAAAGAGGAAATAAAAAGTAGGCTATTTTAACTAAAAGTTAAAATATACAAACCAGTAATTTTGCCTGTAGTATTATATGGGTGTGAAACTTGGTCCCTTACATTGAAAGAGGAACATAAATTGAGAATATTTGAAAATAAGATCCTTAGGAAAATATTTTGACCTAAAAGGGATGAGGAGACAGGTGAGTGGAGAAGGTTACATAATTTGTATTCATGTCCAGATATTATTAAATATTAGAATAATTAAATGAAGAAGACTTAGGTGGGCAGTCCATGTGGCACGAATGGGAGAGGAATGAGGAGTTTACAGGATTCTTGTTGGGACACCTGATGGTAAGAGACCTGTAGGAAGGCCAAGACGAAGATGGAGGGACTACGTTCAGTTGGACCTAAAGGAAATTTGTAGGGATGGAAAAGAGTATATATATATATTGCTCAGGATAGGGACAGATGGAAAGCCTATGTTGCTGCAGCCATGAATCTTCGGGTTTAAAAAGCCTAGAGAGTTAGTTAGTTAGTTAGTCCTCTGCAGTTTTGAATGCAACATTCAGGCTTTCTGACCGTGCATCACATCAGGATATGATTATTTATAAGTTGGTTTAAGCGAAATCCTCCATTTTTAGTATTTTAATATATGATATCAATATCACATTGCAAAAACCGTTATTAATGGTTTCATTGTCATTTTCTGGGAATAATAAAAAATTGTATTACTTTTCATCTTTGCTGCTTTCAGATTCCTAACATACGAAGTGGCATGTAATTCAAAAGGTTTTGAAGAAACCTCAATTTTTATAAATAAGGTTGGATGAAATTTGACAAAAAAAGAAAGTTAACTTCTGCGGGGCTCGAACTCAGGTTGCCCGCACGCAAGTCCGACACGCTAGCCAACACTCCAAACGAGACAACACGAAACGACTTTGAAAGTAGTCCACCAAAACGAAAGGTTATTTTCAGATTGCTAATTCCCAAAGTGTAACATGCGTAGCCAGGTGTGTCTTGCGTTTTCTGTACTTTTGTTATTTGAGTAGCTTTGGTCTCTCCCTAAGTTAATCACGGGAATAGTGAGGAATGTTTTTTAGACGAAGATGATAAATAGATACACAGGAATAATCCACCCTCGCAAAAAATCCAGAACTCAAACCTGGAACCTTCGATGCGAGGTGTGTTTCTTGTTCTAACTATATCTATGTGTTTTCGTTAGATTCATGGTATTTCGTGAGTTGATATGAATGAAGTAAATAAATAAGACAAGTGGGTGGAAGGGACTGGAGAATCGTAGCTACGGAACTGTTGAGAAAATATCCTTCGTCAAGATAGAGAATCTCTATATCCCTTGGGATAGAGAACCTATTAGAAGAATGAAAGGACAGATTAAAATATTAAATTTGATGTGTATCCTTTCGTTAAGATGCCTAGAAAACAATATAATAAATTTGTTCACTGCAAGCGAATAATAAAAATAGTTTGCCCATGGTGGGGATCGAACCTTGGCCTCGCTGATGAAACTTCTGCACGCTAACCAACATACTATCAATAGCACTACATTTTCTTTTTTCCAGTCAGTCTGTTTCCTTCCTCAGCACATGAAAAAGCAAATCCATCTTAATTTCTGATAATTGTCTCATTCTCTATTAATAGAAACCACGTATGTCAAAAATAGACGCATTCTTTCTGTGAAATATCACATGTTTCGCACATCATGCTTCTCCGTTTACTGTCATTTGGACATTCACTTGGAAGTTAAAACTTAGCTTTGTGTGTGGGTTTTCACGCGCATGTGTGTGACAAGAGTTGTGTGAACGTGTGTTGGATGTTGTTCTAGGTATTATTTTCGTTCAAAGCATTAATATAACTGTTAAATATAGAACTTAGTGTAATGCAAGGAGTGAAAATATAAACCGAGTTAGTCAGGTTTGTTACCAAACAATATTAAATAAAGGAACGTAACTTGGACCGAGTATTATTCCATGTCGAGAACACGAAACATTACTTCCGACAATCTTCATCTCGTATTTCTCATTGGCATCACTGCTCAATTTACAGAAATGTATACCCGTAACTGGTATACAAGCCGCAGAATTACAATGTTGTTTGGGTTGTCTAGTCACAAGGCGCTTGGTGGTCAGACATGGATGGCTTGCTTGAGTGCTTTTTCAATAGGGTCGTTACAACGCAGAAGTGTCCAAGACTGTACTGCTACTGTCATTCTCACAGCTGCGCACTTCAGTTGTTAATTCAGAAATATCTGCATTAATGATGACCAAATGGCCAATTGACTCTAGTAATGGTGTTAAATACCATTTAACTTGTCGTTTACATTATTAAAATATTCACATTTTAATTAGTGTTATTATTATAATCTTAATTATTATCTTAATTATTATTAATTTAGATCAGAATTACTGTAATTGTCATTTCTAATAGTAAAAGTCAAAATATTAGAAATTATCAAAATTTTAAATTTACATCAAGGTTATCTAGGGAGTGGAGTGATAAAACACAGAAGGCGAAGAGTTATGACATGCTATCACCTATTTTCCATCTCTAGGCATCCCAATCTTACCAGAAAAACATATTAGAACCCGTCCTCCCGAGTGGTACCGACAACTTGCCTGGTTTAAGGCCTATCTCTAGTTCTGGGTATGTTCTTTCAACGTTGCCATTTATTAATGATTACTTTGTCAACACGCTTCCTCTGTCTACCTGAGTTTCAGACCTTCCTGTTTTACACCACGACTCAATTTTAAGTGTAAGTCAGATCTTCGAGTCATTGGTGTTGGTGGTAGTGTGACGGTGGTTTGGTGGTATGGTGTAGGTGGGGGGGCGTTGAAAGCCGGACTCTGAGTCCGTGCGCGACTTTCGATGTAACTAGTTTACTGACAATCTGCCTTTGGTTTATTTGTGTGTTTGTGACTTCTATAAAACTAACATTCATTTGCCATAACTGAACAGCTGGTGTAATAAGGTTGACATATAGGTAAAAGAGCGGATAAAACAGTTATTCTTGGACATTCTGAGAGAAAGTGATTCAACCGATGGCCAGTTTGATTCAGATAATTATTGAGACCCATCAGCGCAACATCCGTAATAATGCTGTGAGAAATGAAAAAGTTTTTCAAATACCAATTATTTAACTTGCAAATGAAGCTATTTTCATACCCGGGGGAGGAAAATAGAGGTTTCACTTACTTTAAACTGTAGGCCCAGTCGCGATTAGCTTTTCTGTGCATAAAGTGGACTTAACACAAAAATTTTAAAAAAGAAAAACTAGATTTCTAAATGTGATGATCGCACACGTACCTTGAAATTTATAACATTTGAAATATTACTTATTTTGTTCTGTACATTTAATTTATTAACTAAAATGTACATTTCATAGTTTTATACAGTCCTAATTGTTTGGGATTCTATATAAGATTTAATCACAATAATTGAAGGTTTGGCGTTTTTCAGACCTTTCTTTGAACCTATTTTAAGAACCCTGTCTCTGGCACCGTGCGCTACCATCGACTTATTTTTTTCTCGCCAGAACCACGAAGAGTTATGAACATAAATATGGCTGTAAAAGGTGTTTTTGACAAAATGTTCTTCTTCCTTTCAGATGTACCGAATCAAAACTTTTTGTTGCTGCCAACAATGCAAGTTACAGAAAGAAGGCTCATTGTTGTTGATCTCCTCTGACCTTCATGACCTTCACCTATTTTCGGCCGGCTGCCGGGAGGTTCCACGACTCTCCCCGGAAGGTAAGCAGACTAGGATTTTCCCATAGTTATTCCTCCCTATTAAGTTACTCAGCCTCCTTTTCTAATTCCTAAAACTTATATATCGTAGAAGCAGTTGTAAGATGGAAGAACTTTGTTCATTGGTTCAGAACTCCAAACATCCAGGCAATAAGTACTGCAATATTTTAATAGGCGCATTAAAATATTTGTTGTGATATATAGGTTTAATATTGAAAGCAGCAGTAACGTTGGTTTAAAGAAAGGGCACAGGACTTTAATTAAATCATATATTTCAGAAACTCCCTATCGACCACAATCAAGATATTTGTGACTTCGTAGATTGAAAAATTGTATGTGTATATACAACATACAGAGAAACTCCATAATGTTGTCCTTTATGTTATTCTTCAGATTGTTGTTGTCTGACTTTTCTTAACACTTTCTCTTTGTTTTCTCAGCACTTGGATTTCATGAAATAAGTGGTTTCTGAATTATCAGTTATTTAGTTCTATTTACATTAATCAGACGTTACAAAATCATTTCGATTATCTAGAGTTAGTCTGTATATTTCTAACAATCTCTGGTCTCATTCCTCTCGGGGAATGTGTCCTACTCAAATGTTCAAGTAATTTCAATTTGTGAAATGTGCTCAATTGACTATTACTACAAATAATCCTCCCTTCATCTTCTGACCTCTACAATCAATTGCTCTACCATTCCCTTGTTTTCCGAAAAGTAAGAGCTATAGGTGAGTCATTACTACTGCTCAAAAGAAGAAATAACAATAATTATCTTGCTACAACTCTTAGAAATCAGCTTTGTAATCAAGGGCTCCCGGTTCGAGGCACGTGGCACAGTCGTTCGGAACCTACTTTTAAATTGTAAGTCCAGTCTCGATTAGTCCTTCTGTGTATAAAGTGGACTTAAAACAAGAAATCAAACAAACAACCAAATTTAGCAATCAATAAGCAATATATCCTAGTACCTGAGAAAAAGATGTTAAATACACGGTTTCATTCATTACATAATATCTATAGAAATTAAGTAGAATTACGTTTCATTAATCTCGTACACACTGCTTGTTTATTTTGTATTAAATATATTCATCCTCTCGCCGTTAAGGAAATACCATATAGTATATATGTTTCAAACAATAAAATGTAACCCTTCTTTTAATGAGCACGTTGCAAGTGGTTTGATTGATTTTGAATTTGTGGGCACTTCAATACATAGGTTACATTTGTCCTCCAACAATTAGACCTCCAACATGAAAATAATAAATCTCTACTTTTAATGTAATTATTCAATTTTTATAACTGATTGATTGATTCAGTGCTTAACACGAGCTAAAACTGTTCTGTCTCTGAGGACTAAAACATCCTGACGTATTAAAAGCTGAGGCTGAAAAGAGGACACTCAGCACACAAAAGGACAAACACAGGATAAAAAAGCCCTACGGAGATATACATACATACATTAGCTTTTGTTGTCTTGCAAGAATGTTGCCCCTTACACCACGCGCCTTGCACGTGGCTTACTTGATTAGCACATAAGCAGTTGATACTCAATAACATTTGAAACCTATATTACAAAATAGATATATCCAGTGACAGTCCAACTAGCGACTTGGGGGGGGGGAGTTATTATCTACGACTTTGGCTATTTCTTTATAAACATATAAGGAGCGAAGAATGCAATAAAATCAATATATCGGACTGGTGCTATCCCTGCATGGTCAAACACCCCCTCTTACAAAAATCCTTGACACGCCGCTGCTACATCAGATTGCTGAGCCAAGGATTTACACATCTATCGCGATTCTGAGTTATCGCTTGGGAGAAGTAGCAATTATCCAATCCATATGTCATTCGCGATGTGTTTATGGCAACCTCAGGGTTATACAGGCACGCAATTACTTACAAACGGATGCTACGACAGCCACGGTCTAATTGCGGGTTGTGACTGGCTTCACTCTTGAACTTGTAACAACACAACCAACCAAATCGGTTGCTATATGCGCAGGTAACTTTGACTTTACCTTTACTTGTATATATTGTATTCGTTTCTGTACCCCTGAGTAACTACCTTTATTTTCTACGTACGCATATACGGACCCTGTACTATGTCAATGGCCGAGGGCCCCATAGAGGCTTAATTGCCTCCGGGCTCCCCTGCTCTGCGGCTTGTAGTAGATCCGGCACTGAATGACAGAATCAACAAACTGATATCCCGCTATGATAAATGCTTGAAGAGGAATGGGGAAACTAGGGTCAAGTATGTAGTTTTCTGTACCATAAATGGTTTTCCACATATTATTTGCAGTTTGTCTTTCACACGTAAAGGTTAATTTTTTCTGGATGGCCCTCATATAGACATAACACAAAATAAATATAACCTGGGAAACTGTTGCTGCCTCCCCTATTAGCTCCCCTGTTTCACGTCTCGAAACATCTGCGGCGTTCTTATTAACAAAAATTATAATTTTTGAAGTGATTTTGAAAAATGATAAAAAGGGGATAAAGTACAAAGAAAATATATGTTCAATAAAAGAAAGCATACATTACGTTCAATTATTGAGGTGGCAATAATGGTGTTATTATAATAACAACGTTACTTCACGCATTTTCTGGATAATTTACGTGATGTCTCTAATTCCGAACCCTAGGCTGAATGTCACACACAATAACAAACCAAGAAAGCACATAAGACCAAGTGTAGAAAAAGTTTTGTATTCGCAGATTAAGGCAGCTGGAACGATCAAAATGGTTTAATGTTTTTTTTTAATGTATAAACATGTTATATTTAGCGCGTTCGAGTTACTTTGTCGTTACGATTATAGATATTTTTCCTGGTTTCATAAGAATGATATTTTCACAAATTTATGACATCCTAAATTATGTCAACGGTTTACGAAACGGGTTTCTTTTGTCGATTTAGTAGAGAAAATGTTGACTACTGTTAAACTAGCGTTTCCATACCACACGTAAGTAATGGTGTTAATAAGTTAAGAAACCAATAACGAAATTCTGTTCGGACACACGTATACTCAACCTTCTGTCCCATGCAGAATGGCCTGAAGTTGGCACAACCATATGATCTAAATATAAAATAATATATGCAATATTCAGTGCAAAAGTTGTGCACGCTATCGCAGAATTTGTACACACATGATTTGACAGCAATTTGTAATTCAACGTGGTTGTGCCAACCAGCTTGAAAGTAATCGAAACCTGTGTCAATATTTAGTGCATAATTTGTGATAATTTGTGCATGCGCTTCTAATTGTGTGTTTTGGTGTGTGTGAATAAACGAACACACACACACATACACACAATGTAAGATTCAAGGAAGAGTAGAGAAACATTTTTAATAACAATATTTAGTTCAGTTTTATACTACTGTAGTTATATTCTGGAGGGTATAATTGAAATTCAGTACAGCAATGACTGCAATTGAAGTTTCACCTGTCTTCGTGGCGGTGTGGTTACCACAGCGTGCTACGACGCTCTGGGGTCCAGATTCGAATCCCGGCCTGGGTATAAATGTTCTTTGCGAGTGTTCCATCATCAGTTTCATCATATCATCATTCTTCCTCAACTTCGTGATTAGATATAAGTGACACAAATGCGAAGTATAATTAACCAAATCAGCAAAATCAGAAATCGACGATTTGATCAAAAGGCACAATATATTAAATTTGATTTCTGGATACGTAATTTACAAATATTACGTAATAAAGACAATCGTTGTTCATCTCGCATATATATATTTCTTAATATTTTGTATGTAAACAATCAATAAATAAATGGTTTGTATTTGTCGAATATTTTGATTTGTTTAGTATTTTGATATCAATTGGATTATTGTATTAATTCTATGAATAGAAGCTTTTTCGTAGTATACGTTTGAGCATTGCCATCTAATGTACGGTATTTAATCAAGCAAGATTAGAAAGCAGCAGCTTGGAGATGAAATTCTACACCTCGTTATTTCATACTTCCAGTTATGCCACAAAATACAGCAATAAAGACTTAAAATTCTAAGTATTTAAAATTCTACGTTGGTTGGACTAAGTATTGTTTCATTTTTTACTTTACGATGTATTTTATATAATACATTTACGGGTTCGTATCAATGATTTAAATTTCAATGAACGTGCCTGGTATAAAAAAAGTAAATATCATGTATATTTTTCTATCTTCTAAAACCGCCGCGGGATTTTCAGCGATAGAGGCAGGGTTTCACACACCCAGAATGCCATCGCAGACAGCTGACAATCGATTTTTTAGTCCAGTTGCTTGTATTGAATTAAAAATTCCCCTGGTCATTTTGTTCAGGCAACACAATCGTGCTCTTGTCCAGATATTAGCTGACCTGCGGCTCAGGGTTTCACTATGCGCATTCCAGCCAAAAAATTAGAAACAACTGCTGGAAAAGCAGTGGTTAAACTGGGTGGTAGAATGAATTCAATAGGAATTCCTTTGTATTGTGTTTATCTGGGGTTGCTAGTCTAGTTCTTCAAGCTCATTGTGACGTTGGGCATGACTGATAATTAGATGTAAGGACAAAGTCAAAGGAAAAACAAATTTCCAAGCCGAGACTCGAACATTCTCAGAACATTCAAAGCACTGAGCCACCTATACAGAAAATGTGGATGAAGGAATCCTCTATCCTTAATTTGCGTACGATATACTCGTTGAATCTAAAACAAATAGGCAGATTAAACGCATTTAAATAGTTTGTTATCGAAACTGTTTGTTTATCAGGAAGCATTTAATACTGTTTTGTACCGGCCCCCGTGGCGGAGTGGATAGCACATCACGCTGCAACGCCAGGGAACCTGGTTTTGAATCCTGGCTTGGGAATGGACCCCATAGAGCACAAATATCCCAGGGATTCAATTGAATATCCACAATGTCCAGATTAGATCCATGGATATTATGGATAGCCATTGAATGCCAATTAGATATCCATTTCTGGATATCCAATTCTGGATATCCATTGCACTTCTTAGTATATCCAGAACTGAACATCTAACAATCGACAAATTCTTCATATCTAATACACAGCCTAAACGTGTGTAGAACTGGTTGTAATAAACATTGTCAAATTCCGAATATCCAATACGTCGCCAGATCTCTTCCAAAACTGAATATACAAAACATATCCAATTCTGGATATCCAAAACATATCCAAATCTTTTCCAAAACCGGATTTCCAAAATACATACAATTCCGGATATCTAATACATGTCTAGAACTGATCCAGAACTTGTTATCCAACAATGAACATAAATAGGATATATTTCGAATATATTAGAAAATGGTAGGAGTGTGCGGAATCTCGAAAAGTCGGGACCGGGATCGGAAATAAAATTTCCGTCCAATCCTGACTACGGGAAATGAATTCCCGACTTTTCGGGATCCCGAATAGTCGGGAAATACCGAATGGTCATATTTAAAAGTCGTTAATTCTCTACATTTTCAGCATTGTAAATGTTTGGAACTTATCGAAAATTGTTTGTTTTTGTACCAGAAATGCAAAAACAATCACTTAAAGTGAAAATGACGTGTAGAATTCTTTATTTTCAGAGCTTCGGGAAATTTTGAACATTTCCTATCCCGTAAACTTACCCACTTTGTCGGGAAATTGCGAATTTTTCTCGTCCCGAATGTAGGGATTTAAAAAATGTTCCGTCCCGGCCCAAAAAATTCTGTACCGCACACCCCTAGAACATTGTCATAGTATTCCCGTTACTTCTTTATACTTTATCTTGGAATTGAAGTAATAATTTCATTGAAGCATTAGCGTTTCTAAACCTATATACGTCTTGTATTTAGTGATTCAATATTTTTCTTCTAAGAATCAGAAAATTTCGATTTTGTCTTACTAAACGCTAAAATACAATCGAGACATAAATCGAGTAAAGCCTACTTAGCTCAACCGGAAAATCCCGTTCCTTATACAGGGTGTCAT